>NW_026529552.1:0-112464 GCF_028500815.1 Rissa tridactyla
TGTCGAGGCTGAAGGCAGCAGGAAAGCCTGCAGGCCCCACGTCTGTGGGGCTACGCAAGTGGTTCCCAAAGAGCTTTAGAACAAGGCATAGTTTTCCCTGCTGGCTCTTTGGGCGGGGGACCCATCTCCAGCCATAGGCCATTTTTGTGCCTGGCGCGGCGCCAAGTGGGAAAGGGTGGTGTCGAGGCTGAAGACAGCAGGAAAGCCTGCAGCCCCCAGGTCTGTGGGGCTACGCAAGCGGTTCCCAAAGAGCTTTAGAACAAGGCATAGTTTTCCCTGCTGGCTCTTTGGGCGGGGGACCCATCTCCAGCCGTATGGCCATTTTTGTGCCTGGCGAGGTGCATAGTGGGAAAGGGTGGCTTTGAGGCTGAAGGCAGCAGGAAAGCCCGCAGCCCCCAGGTCTGTGGGGCTACGCAAGCGGTTCCCAAAGAGCTTTAGAACAAGGCATAGTTTTCCTTGCTGGCTCTTTGGGCATGGGACCCATCTCCAGCCATAGGCCATTTTTGTGCCTGGCCCGGCGCCAAGTGGGAAAGGGTGGTGTCGAGGCTGAAGGCAGCAGCAAAGCCCGAAGCCCCCAGGTCTGTAGGGCTACGCAAGCGGTTCCCAAAGAGCTTTAGAACAAGGCATAGTTTTCCCTGCTAGCTCTTTGGGCATGGAACCCATCTCCAGCCGTATGGCCATTTTTGTGCCTGGCGCGGCGCCAAGTGGGAAAGGGTGTTGTCGAACATGAAGGCAGAAGGAAAGCCCACAGCCCCCAGGTGTGTGGGGCTACGCAAGCGGTTCCCAAAGAGCTTTAGAACAAGGCATAGTTTTCCCTGCTGGCTCTTTGGGCGGGGGACCCATCTCCAGCCATAGGCCATTTTTGTGCCTGGCGCGACGCCAAGTGGGAAAGGGTGGTGTCGAGGTTGAAGGCAGCAGGAAAGCCTGCAGCCCCCAGGTCTGTGGGGCTACGCAAGCGGTTCCCAAAGAGCTTTAGAACAAGGCATAGTTTTCCCTGCTGGCTCCTTGGGCGGGGGACCCATCTCCAGCCGTATGGCCATTTTTGTGCCTGGCGCGGCGCCCAGTGGGAAAGGGTGGTGTCGAGGCTGAAGGCAGCAGGAAAGCCCGCAGCTCCCAGGTCTGTGGAGCTACGCAAGTGGTTCCCAAAGAGCTTTAGAACAAGGCATAGTTTTCCTTGCTGGCTCTTTGGGCAGGGGACCCATCTCCAGCCATATGGCCATTTTTGTGCCTGATGCGGCGTCCAGTGGAAAAGGGTGGCTTTGAGGTTGAAGGCAGCAGCAAAGCCTGCAGCCCCCAGGTCTGTGGGGCTACGCAAGCGGTTCCCAAAGAGCTTTAGAACAAGGCATAGTTTTCCCTGCTGGCTCTTTGGGCGGGGGACCCATCTCCAGCTGTATGGCCATTTTTGTGCCTGGCGCGGTGCCAAGTGGGAAAGGGTGGTGTCGAGTCTGAAGGCAGCAAGAAAGCCTGCAGCCCCCAGGTCTGTGGGGCTACGCAAGCGGTTCCCAAAGAGCTTTAGAACAAGGCATAGTTTTCCCTGCTTGTTCTTTGGGCGGGGGACCCATCTCCAGCCGTATGGCCATTTTTGTGCCTGGCGCGGCGCCAAGTGGGAATGGGTGGTGTCGAGTCTGAAGGCAGCAGGAAAGCCTGCAGCCCCCAGGTCTGTAGGGCTACGCAAGCGGTTCCCAAAGAGCTTTAGAACAAGGCATAGTTTTCCCTGCTGGCTCTTTGGGCGGGGGACCCATCTCCAATCGTATGGCCATTTTTGTGCCTGGCGCGGTGCGTAGTGGGAAAGGGTGGTTTTGAGGCTGAAGGCAGCAGGAAAGCCCGCAACCCCCAGGTCTGTGGGGCTACGCAAGCGGTTCCCAAAGAGCTTTAGAACAAGGCATAGTCTTCCCTGCTGGCTCTTTTGGCATGGGACCCATCTCCAGCCGTATGGCAATTTTTGTGCCTGGCCCGGCGCCAAGTGGGAAAGGGTGATTTTGAGGCTGAAGGCAGCAGCAAAGCCCGCAGCCCCCAGGTCTGTGGGGCTACGCAAGCGGTTCCCAAAGAGCTTTAGAACAAGGCATAGTTTTCCCTGCTGGCTCTTTGGGCGGGGGACCCATCTCCAGCCGTATGGCCATTTTTGTGCCTAGCGCGGCGCCAAGTGGGAAAGGGTGGTGTCGAGGCTGAAGGCAGCAGGAAAGCCCGCAGCCCCCAGGTCTGTGGGGCTACGCAAGCGGTTCCCAAAGAGCTTTAGAACAAGGCATAGTTTTCCCTGCTGGCTCTTTGGGCGGGGGACCCATCTCCAGCCGTATGGCCATTTTTGTGCCTGGCACGGCGCCAAGTGGGAAAGGGTGGTGTCGAGGCTGAAGGCAGCAGCAAAGCCCGCAGCCCCCAGGTCTGTAGGGCTACGCAAGCGGTTCCCAAAGAGCTTTAGAACAAGGCATAGTTTTCCCTGCTGGCTCTTTGGGCGGGGGACCCATCTCCAGCCGTATGGCCATTTTTGTGCCTGGCGCGGTGCCAAGTGTGAAAGGGTGGCTTTGAGGCTGAAGGCAGGAGCAAAGCCTGCAGCCCTAAGGTCTTTGGGGCTACGCAAGCGGTTCCCAAAGAGCTTTAGAACAAGGCATAGTTTTCCCTGCTGGCTGTTAGGGCATGGGACCCATCTCCAGCCATAGGCCATTTTTCTGCCAGGCGCGATGCCAAGTGGGAAAGGGTGGTGTCGAGTCTGAAGGCAGCAGGAAAGCCTGCAGCCCCCAGGTCTGTGGGGCTACGCAAGCGGTTCCCAAAGAGCTTTAGAACAAGGCATAGTTTTCCCTGCTGGCTCTTTGGGCGGGGGACCCATCTCCAGCCGTATGGCCAATTTGTGCCTAGCGCGACGCCAAGTGAGAAAGGGTGGCTTTGAGGCTGAAGGCAGCAGCAAAGCCCACAGCCCCCAGGTCTGTGGGGCTACGCAAGCGGTTCCCAAAGAGCTTTAGAACAAGGCATAGTTTTCCCTGCTGGCTCTTTGGGCGGGGGACCCATCTCCAGCCGTATGGCCATTTTTGTGCCTGGCGCGGCGCCAAGTGGGAAAGGGTGGTGTCGAGGCTGAAGGCAGCAGGAGAGCCCGCAGCCCCCAGGTCTGTGGGGCTACGCAAGCGGTTCCCAAAGAGCTTTAGAACAAGGCATAGTTTTCCCTGCTGGCTCTTTGGGCATGGGACCCATCTCCAGCCGTATGGCCATTTTTGTGCCTGGCGCAGTGCGTAGTGGGAAAGGGTGGTTTTGAGGCTGAAGGCAGCAGGAAAGCCTGCAGCCCCCAGGTCTGTGGGGCCAAGCAAGCGGTTCCCAAAGAGCTTTAGAACAAGGCATAGTTTTCCCTGATGGCTCTTTGGGCATGGGACCCATCTCCAGCCATAGGCCATTTTTGTGCCTGATAGGGCGCCAAGTGGTAAAGGGTGGCTTTGAGGCTGAAGGCAGCAGGAAAGCCTGCAGCCCCAGGTCTGTAGGGCTACGCAAGCGGTTCCCAAAGAGCTTCAGAACAAGGCATAGTTTTCCCTGCTGGCTCTTTGGGCATGGGACCCATCTCCAGCCATAGGCCATTTTTGTGCCTGGCGCGGCGCCAAGTGGGTAAGGGTGGTGTCGAGGCTGAAGGCAGCAGCAAAGCCTGCAGCCCCCAGGTCTGTGGGGCCAAGCAAGCGGTTCCCAAAGAGCTTTAGAACAAGGCATAGTTTTCCCTGCTGGCTCTTTGGGCATGGGACCCATCTCCAGCCGTATAGCCATTTTTGTCCCTGGCCCGGCGCCAAGTGGGAAAGGGTGGCTTTGAGGCTGAAGGCAGCAGGAAAGCCCGCAGCCCCCAGGTCTGTGGGGCTACGCAAGCGGTTCCCAAAGAGCTTTAGAACAAGGCATAGTTTTCCCTGCTCGCTCTTTGGGCGGGGGACCCATCTCCAGCCATATGGCCATTTTTGTGCCTGGCGAAGCCCCAAGTGCGAAAGGGTGGCTTTGAGGCTGAAGGCAGCAGGAAAGCCCGCAGCCCCCAGGTCTGTGGGGCTACGCAAGCGGTTCCCAAAGAGCTTTAGAACAAGGCATAGTTTTCCCTGCTGGCTCTTTTGGCAGGGGACCCATCTCCAGCCGTATGGCCATTTTTGTGCCTGGCCCGGCGCCAAGTGGGAAAGGGTGGCTTTGAGGCTGAAGGCAGCAGCAAAGCCCACAGCCCCCAGGTCTGTGGGGCTACGCAAGCGGTTCCCAAAGAGCTTTAGAACAAGGCATAGTTTTCCCTGCTGGCTTTCTGGGCGGGGGACCCATCTCCAGCCGTATGGCCATTTTTGAGCCTGGAGCAGTGCCAAGTGGGAAAGGGTGGTGTCGAGGCTGAAGGCAGCAGGAAAGCCCGCAGTCCCCAGGTCTGTGGGGCTACGCAAGCAGTTCCCAAAGAGCTTTAGAACAAGGCATAGTTTTCCCTGCTGGCTCTTTGTTCGGGGGACCCATCTCCAGCCATATGGCCATTTTTGTGCCTGGCCCGGCGCCCAGTGGGAAAGGGTGGCTTTGAGGCTTGAAGGCAGCAGGAAAGCCCGCAGCCCCCAGGTCTGTGGGGCTACGCAAGCGGTTCCCAAAGAGCTTTAGAACAAGGCATAATTTTCCCTGCTGGCTCTTTGGGCGGGGTACCCATCTCCAGCCATATGGCCATTTTTGTGCCTGGCGCAGCGCCAAGTGGGAAAGGGTGGTTTTGAGGCTGAAGGCAGCAGCAAAGCCTGCAGCCCCCAGGTCTGTGGGGCTACGCAAGCGGTTCCCAAAGAGCTTTACAACAAGGCATAGTTTTCCCTGCTGGCTCTTTGGGCATGGGACCCATCTCCAGCCATAGGCCATTTTTGTGCTTGATAGGGCGCCAAGTGGGAAAGGGTGCTGTCGAGGCTGAAGGCAGCAGGAAAGCCCGCAGCCCCCAGGTCTGTGCGGCTACGCAAGCGGTTCCCAAAGAGCTTTAGAACAAGGCATAATTTTCCCTGCTGGCTCTTTGGGCGGGGGACCCATCTCCAGCCGTATGGCCATTTTTGTGCCTGGCGCGGCGCCAAGAGGGAAAGGGTGGTGTCGAGGCTAAAGGCAGCAGGAAAGCCCGCAGCCCCCAGGTCTGTGGAGCTACGCAAGCAGTTCCCAAAGAGCTTTAGAACAAGGCATAGTTTTCCCTGCTGGCTCTTTGGGCGGGGGACCCATCTCCAGCCGTATGGCCATTTTTGTGCATGGCGCAGCGCCAAGTGGGAAAGGGTGGTTTTGAGGCTGAAGGCAGCAGGAAAGCCCGCAGCCCCCAGGTCTGTGGGGCTACGCAAGCGGTTCCCAAAGAGCTTTAGAACAAGGCATAGTTTTCCCTGCTGGCTCTTTGGGCATGGGACCCATCTCCACCCATAGGCCATTTTTGTGCCTAATAGGGCGCCAAGTGGGAAAGGGTGGCTTTGAGGCTAAAGACAGCAGGAAAGCCTGCAGCCCCCAGGTCTGTGGGGCTACGCAAGCGGTTCCCAAAGAGCTTTTGAACAAGGCATAGTTTTCCCTGCTGGCTCTTTGGGTGGGGGACCCATCTCCAGCCGTATGGCTATTTTTGTGCCTGACGCGGTGCGTAGTGGCATAGGGTGGTTTTGAGGCTGAAGGCAGCAGGAAAGCCCGCAGCCCCCACGTCTGTGGGGCCAAGCAAGCGGTTCCCAAAGAGCTTTAGAACAAGGCATAGTTTTCCCTGCTGGCTCTTTGGGCGGGGGACCCATCTCCAGCCGTATGGCCATTTTTGTGCCTGGCGCGGTGCGTAGTGGGAAAGGGTGGTTTTGACGCTGAAGGCAGCAGGAAAGCCCGCAGCCCCCAGGTCTGTGGGGCTACGCAAGCGGTTCACCAAAGAGCTTTAGAACAAGGCATAGTTTTCCCTGCTGGCTCTTTGGGCGGGGGACCCATCTCCAGCCGTATGGCCATTTTTGTCCCTGGCCCGGCGCCAAGTGGGAAAGGGTGGTGTTGGGGCTGAAGGCAGCAGCAAAGACTGCAGCCCCCAGGTCTGTGGGGCCAAGCAAGCGGTTCCCAAAGAGCTTTAGAACAAGGCATAGTTTTCCCTGCTGGCTCTTTGGGCGGGGGACCCATCTCCAGCCGTATGGCCATTTTTGTGCCTGGCACGGCGCCAAGTGGGAAAGGGTGGCTTTGAGGCTGAAGGCAGCAGCAAAGCCCGCAGCCCCCAGGTCTGTGGGGCTACGCAAGCGGTTCCCAAAGAGCTTTAGAACAAGGCATAGTTTTCCCTGCTGGCTCTTTGGGCGGGGGACCCATCTCCAGCCGTATGGCCATTTTTGTGCCTGGCGCGGCGCCAAGTGGGAAAGGGTGGTGTCGAGGCTGAAGGCAGCAGGAAAGCCCGCAGCCCCCAGGTCTGTGGGGCCAAGCAAGCGGTTCCCAAAGAGCTTTAGAACAAGGCATAGTTTTCCCTGCTGGCTCTTTGGGCATGGGACCCATCTCCAGCCATAGGCCATTTTTGTGCTTGATAGGGCGCCAAGTGGGAAAGGGTGGCTTTGAGGCTGAAGGCAGCAGCAAAGACTGCAGCCCCCAGGTCTGTGGGGCCAAGCAAGCGGTTCCCAAAGAGCTTTAGAACAAGGCATAGTTTTCCCTGCTGGCTCTTTGGGCGGGGGACCCATCTCCAGCCACAGGCCATTTTTGTGCCTGGCCCGGCGCCCAGTGGGAAAGGGTGGCTTTGAGGCTTGAAGGCAGCAGGAAAGCCCGCAGCCCCCAGGTCTGTAGGGCTACGCAAGCGGTTCCCAAAGAGCTTTAAAACAAGGCATAATTTTCCCTGCTGGCTCTTTGGGCGGGGGACCCATCTCCAGCCGTATGGCCATTTTTGTGCCTGGCAGGGAGCCAAGTGGGAAAGGGTGGTTTTGAGGCTGAAGGCAGCAGGAAAGCCCGCAGCCCCCAGGTCTGTGGGGCTACGCAAGCGGTTCCCAAAGAGCTTTAGAACAAGGCATAGTTTTCCCTGCTGGCTCTTTGGGCATGGGACCCATCTCCAGCCATAGGCCATTTTTGTGCTTGATAGGGCGCCAAGTGGGAAAGGGTGGTGTCGAGGCTGAAGGCAGCAGCAAAGCCCGCAGCCCCCAGGTCTGTGGGGCTACGCAAGCGGTTCCCAAAGAGCTTTAGAACAAGGCATAGTTTTCCCTGCTGGCTCTCTGGGCGGGGGACCCATCTCCAGCCGTATGGCCATTTTTGAGCCTGGCGCGGCGCCAGGTGGGAAAGGGTGGCTTTGAGGCTGAAGGCAGGAGCAAAGCCTGCAGCCCCCAGGTCTGTGGTGCTACGCAAGCGGTTCCCAAAGAGCTTTAGAACAAGGCATAGTTTTCCCTGCTGTCTCTCAGGGCATGGGACCCCTCTCCAGCCATAGGCCATTTTTGTGCCTGGCACGAAGCCAAGTGGGAAAGGGTGCTGTCGAGGCTGAAGGCAGCAGGAAAGCCTGCAGCCCCCAGGTGTGTGGGGCTACGCAAGCGGTTCCCAAAGAGCTTTAGAACAAGGCATAGTTTTCCCTGCTGGCTCTTTGGGCGGGGGACCCATCTCCAGCCGTATGGCTATTTTTGTGCCTGGCGCGGTGCGTAGTGGCATAGGATGGTTTTGAGGCTGAAGGCAGCAGGAAAGCCTGCAGCCCCCAGGTCTGTGCGGCTACACAAGCGGTTCCCAAAGAGCTTTAGAACAAGGCATAGTTTTCCCTGCTGGCTCTTTGGGCGGGGGACCCATCTCCAGCCGTATGGCCATTTTTGTGCCTGGCGCGGTGCCAAGTGTGAAAGGGTGGCTTTGAGGCTGAAGGCAGGAGCAAAGCCTGCAGCCCTAAGGTCTTTGGGGCTACGCAAGCGGTTCCCAAAGAGCTTTAGAACAAGGCATAGTTTTCCCTGCTGGCTGTTAGGGCATGGGACCCATCTCCAGCCATAGGCCATTTTTCTGCCAGGCGCGATGCCAAGTGGGAAAGGGTGGTGTCGAGTCTGAAGGCAGCAGGAAAGCCTGCAGCCCCCAGGTCTGTGGGGCTACGCAAGCGGTTCCCAAAGAGCTTTAGAACAAGGCATAGTTTTCCCTGCTGGCTCTTTGGGCGGGGGACCCATCTCCAGCCGTATGGCCAATTTGTGCCTAGCGCGACGCCAAGTGAGAAAGGGTGGCTTTGAGGCTGAAGGCAGCAGCAAAGCCCACAGCCCCCAGGTCTGTGGGGCTACGCAAGCGGTTCCCAAAGAGCTTTAGAACAAGGCATAGTTTTCCCTGCTGGCTCTTTGGGCGGGGGACCCATCTCCAGCCGTATGGCCATTTTTGTGCCTGGCGCGGCGCCAAGTGGGAAAGGGTGGTGTCGAGGCTGAAGGCAGCAGGAGAGCCCGCAGCCCCCAGGTCTGTGGGGCTACGCAAGCGGTTCCCAAAGAGCTTTAGAACAAGGCATAGTTTTCCCTGCTGGCTCTTTGGGCATGGGACCCATCTCCAGCCGTATGGCCATTTTTGTGCCTGGCGCAGTGCGTAGTGGGAAAGGGTGGTTTTGAGGCTGAAGGCAGCAGGAAAGCCTGCAGCCCCCAGGTCTGTGGGGCCAAGCAAGCGGTTCCCAAAGAGCTTTAGAACAAGGCATAGTTTTCCCTGATGGCTCTTTGGGCATGGGACCCATCTCCAGCCATAGGCCATTTTTGTGCCTGATAGGGCGCCAAGTGGTAAAGGGTGGCTTTGAGGCTGAAGGCAGCAGGAAAGCCTGCAGCCCCAGGTCTGTAGGGCTACGCAAGCGGTTCCCAAAGAGCTTCAGAACAAGGCATAGTTTTCCCTGCTGGCTCTTTGGGCATGGGACCCATCTCCAGCCATAGGCCATTTTTGTGCCTGGCGCGGCGCCAAGTGGGTAAGGGTGGTGTCGAGGCTGAAGGCAGCAGCAAAGCCTGCAGCCCCCAGGTCTGTGGGGCCAAGCAAGCGGTTCCCAAAGAGCTTTAGAACAAGGCATAGTTTTCCCTGCTGGCTCTTTGGGCATGGGACCCATCTCCAGCCGTATAGCCATTTTTGTCCCTGGCCCGGCGCCAAGTGGGAAAGGGTGGCTTTGAGGCTGAAGGCAGCAGGAAAGCCCGCAGCCCCCAGGTCTGTGGGGCTACGCAAGCGGTTCCCAAAGAGCTTTAGAACAAGGCATAGTTTTCCCTGCTCGCTCTTTGGGCGGGGGACCCATCTCCAGCCATATGGCCATTTTTGAGCCTGGAGCAGTGCCAAGTGGGAAAGGGTGGTGTCGAGGCTGAAGGCAGCAGGAAAGCCCGCAGTCCCCAGGTCTGTGGGGCTACGCAAGCAGTTCCCAAAGAGCTTTAGAACAAGGCATAGTTTTCCCTGCTGGCTCTTTGTTCGGGGGACCCATCTCCAGCCATAGGCCATTTTTGTGCCTGGCCCGGCGCCCAGTGGGAAAGGGTGGCTTTGAGGCTTGAAGGCAGCAGGAAAGCCCGCAGCCCCCAGGTCTGTGGGGCTACGCAAGCGGTTCCCAAAGAGCTTTAGAACAAGGCATAATTTTCCCTGCTGGCTCTTTGGGCGGGGTACCCATCTCCAGCCATATGGCCATTTTTGTGCCTGGCGCAGCGCCAAGTGGGAAAGGGTGGTTTTGAGGCTGAAGGCAGCAGCAAAGCCCGCAGCCCCCAGGTCTGTGCGGCTACGCAAGCGGTTCCCAAAGAGCTTTAGAACAAGGCATAATTTTCCCTGCTGGCTCTTTGGGCGGGGGACCCATCTCCAGCCGTATGGCCATTTTTGTGCCTGGCGCGGCGCCAAGAGGGAAAGGGTGGTGTCGAGGCTAAAGGCAGCAGGAAAGCCCGCAGCCCCCAGGTCTGTGGAGCTACGCAAGCAGTTCCCAAAGAGCTTTAGAACAAGGCATAGTTTTCCCTGCTGGCTCTTTGGGCGGGGGACCCATCTCCAGCCGTATGGCCATTTTTGTGCATGGCGCAGCGCCAAGTGGGAAAGGGTGGTTTTGAGGCTGAAGGCAGCAGGAAAGCCCGCAGCCCCCAGGTCTGTGGGGCTACGCAAGCGGTTCCCAAAGAGCTTTAGAACAAGGCATAGTTTTCCGTGATGGCTCTTTGGGCATGGGACCCATCTCCACCCATAGGCCATTTTTGTGCCTAATAGGGCGCCAAGTGGGAAAGGGTGGCTTTGAGGCTAAAGACAGCAGGAAAGCCTGCAGCCCCCAGGTCTGTGGGGCTACGCAAGCGGTTCCCAAAGAGCTTTTGAACAAGGCATAGTTTTCCCTGCTGGCTCTTTGGGTGGGGGACCCATCTCCAGCCGTATGGCTATTTTTGTGCCTGACGCGGTGCGTAGTGGCATAGGGTGGTTTTGAGGCTGAAGGCAGCAGGAAAGCCCGCAGCCCCCACGTCTGTGGGGCCAAGCAAGCGGTTCCCAAAGAGCTTTAGAACAAGGCATAGTTTTCCCTGCTGGCTCTTTGGGCGGGGGACCCATCTCCAGCCGTATGGCCATTTTTGTGCCTGGCGCGGTGCGTAGTGGGAAAGGGTGGTTTTGACGCTGAAGGCAGCAGGAAAGCCCGCAGCCCCCAGGTCTGTGGGGCTACGCAAGCGGTTCACCAAAGAGCTTTAGAACAAGGCATAGTTTTCCCTGCTGGCTCTTTGGGCGGGGGACCCATCTCCAGCCGTATGGCCATTTTTGTCCCTGGCCCGGCGCCAAGTGGGAAAGGGTGGTGTTGGGGCTGAAGGCAGCAGCAAAGACTGCAGCCCCCAGGTCTGTGGGGCCAAGCAAGCGGTTCCCAAAGAGCTTTAGAACAAGGCATAGTTTTCCCTGCTGGCTCTTTGGGCGGGGGACCCATCTCCAGCCGTATGGCCATTTTTGTGCCTGGCACGGCGCCAAGTGGGAAAGGGTGGCTTTGAGGCTGAAGGCAGCAGCAAAGCCCGCAGCCCCCAGGTCTGTGGGGCTACGCAAGCGGTTCCCAAAGAGCTTTAGAACAAGGCATAGTTTTCCCTGCTGGCTCTTTGGGCGGGGGACCCATCTCCAGCCGTATGGCCATTTTTGTGCCTGGCGCGGCGCCAAGTGGGAAAGGGTGGTGTCGAGGCTGAAGGCAGCAGGAAAGCCCGCAGCCCCCAGGTCTGTGGGGCCAAGCAAGCGGTTCCCAAAGAGCTTTAGAACAAGGCATAGTTTTCCCTGCTGGCTCTTTGGGCATGGGACCCATCTCCAGCCATAGGCCATTTTTGTGCTTGATAGGGCGCCAAGTGGGAAAGGGTGGCTTTGAGGCTGAAGGCAGCAGCAAAGACTGCAGCCCCCAGGTCTGTGGGGCCAAGCAAGCGGTTCCCAAAGAGCTTTAGAACAAGGCATAGTTTTCCCTGCTGGCTCTTTGGGCGGGGGACCCATCTCCAGCCACAGGCCATTTTTGTGCCTGGCCCGGCGCCCAGTGGGAAAGGGTGGCTTTGAGGCTTGAAGGCAGCAGGAAAGCCCGCAGCCCCCAGGTCTGTAGGGCTACGCAAGCGGTTCCCAAAGAGCTTTAAAACAAGGCATAATTTTCCCTGCTGGCTCTTTGGGCGGGGGACCCATCTCCAGCCGTATGGCCATTTTTGTGCCTGGCAGGGAGCCAAGTGGGAAAGGGTGGTTTTGAGGCTGAAGGCAGCAGGAAAGCCCGCAGCCCCCAGGTCTGTGGGGCTACGCAAGCGGTTCCCAAAGAGCTTTAGAACAAGGCATAGTTTTCCCTGCTGGCTCTTTGGGCATGGGACCCATCTCCAGCCATAGGCCATTTTTGTGCTTGATAGGGCGCCAAGTGGGAAAGGGTGGTGTCGAGGCTGAAGGCAGCAGCAAAGCCCGCAGCCCCCAGGTCTGTGGGGCTACGCAAGCGGTTCCCAAAGAGCTTTAGAACAAGGCATAGTTTTCCCTGCTGGCTCTCTGGGCGGGGGACCCATCTCCAGCCGTATGGCCATTTTTGAGCCTGGCGCGGCGCCAGGTGGGAAAGGGTGGCTTTGAGGCTGAAGGCAGGAGCAAAGCCTGCAGCCCCCAGGTCTGTGGTGCTACGCAAGCGGTTCCCAAAGAGCTTTAGAACAAGGCATAGTTTTCCCTGCTGTCTCTCAGGGCATGGGACCCCTCTCCAGCCATAGGCCATTTTTGTGCCTGGCACGAAGCCAAGTGGGAAAGGGTGCTGTCGAGGCTGAAGGCAGCAGGAAAGCCTGCAGCCCCCAGGTGTGTGGGGCTACGCAAGCGGTTCCCAAAGAGCTTTAGAACAAGGCATAGTTTTCCCTGCTGGCTCTTTGGGCGGGGGACCCATCTCCAGCCGTATGGCTATTTTTGTGCCTGGCGCGGTGCGTAGTGGCATAGGATGGTTTTGAGGCTGAAGGCAGCAGGAAAGCCTGCAGCCCCCAGGTCTGTGCGGCTACACAAGCGGTTCCCAAAGAGCTTTAGAACAAGGCATAGTTTTCACTGCTGGCTCTTTGGGCGGGGGACCCATCTCCAGCCGTATGGCTATTTTTGTGCCTGGCGCGGTGCGTAGTGGCATAGGATGGTTTTGAGGCTGAAGGCAGCAGGAAAGCCTGCAGCCCCCAGGTCTGTGCGGCTACACAAGCGGATCACAAAGATCTTTAGAACAAGGCATAGTTTTCCCTGCTGGCTCTTTGGGCGGGGGACCCATCTCCAGCCGTACGGCCATTTTTGCGCCTGGCCCGGCGCAAAGTGGGAAAGGGTGGCTTTGAGGCTGAAGGCAGCAGCAAAGCCCGCAGCCCCCAGGTCTGTGCGGCTACGCAAGCGGTTCCCAAAGAGCTTTAGAACAAGGCATAGTTTTCCCTGCTGGCTCTTTGGGCGGGAGACCCATCTCCAGCCATAGGCCATTTTTGTGCCTGGCGCGACGCCAAGTGGGAAAGGCTGTTGTCGAGGCTGAAGGCAGCAGGAAAGCCCGCAGCCCCCAGGTCTGTGGGGCCACACAAGCGGTTCCCAAAGAGCTTTAGAACAAGGCATAGTTTTCCCTGCTGGCTCTTTGGGCGGGGGACCCATCTCCAGCCGTATGGCCATTTTTGTGCCTGGCGCGGCGCCAAGTGGGAAAGGGTGGCTTTGAGGCTGAAGGCAGCAGCAAAGCCCGCAGCCCCCAGGTCTGTGGGGCTACGCAAGCAGTTCCCAAAGAGCTTTAGAACAAGGCATAGTTTTCCCTGCTGGCTCTTTAGGCATGGGACCCATCTCCATCCATAGGCCATTTTTGTGCCTGATAGGGCGCCAAGTGGGAAAGGGTTGCTTTGAGGCTGAAGACAGCAGGAAAGCCCGCAGCCCCCAGGTCTGTGGGGCTACGCAAGCGGTTCCCAAAGAGCTGTAGAACAAGGCATAGTTTTCCCTGCTGGCTCTTTGGGCGGGGGACCCATCTGCAGACATATGGCCATTTTTGTGCCTGGCACGACGCCAAGTGGGAAAGGGTGGCTTTGACGCTGAAGGCAGCAGGAAAGCCCGCAGCCCCCAGGTCTGTGGGGCTACGCAAGCGGTTCCCAAAGAGCTTTAGAACAAGGCATAGTTTTCCCTACTGGCTCTTTGGGCGGGAGACCCATCTCCAGCCATAGGCCATTTTTGTGCCTGGCGCGACGCCAAGTGGGAAAGGGTGGTGTCGAGGTTGAAGGCAGCAGGAAAGCCTGCAGCCCCCAGGTCTGTGGGGCTACACAAGCGGTTCCCAAAGAGCTTTAGAACAAGGCATAGTTTTCCCTGCTGGCTCTTTGGGCATGGGACCCATCTCCAGCCGTATGGCCATTTTTGTGCCTGGCGCGGCGCCAAGTGGGAAAGGGTGGTGTCGAGGCTGAAGGCAGCAGGAAAGCCCGCAGCCCCCAGGTCTCTGGGGCTACGCAAGCGGTTCCCAAAGAGCTTTAGAACAAGGCATAGTTTTCCCTGCTGGCTCTTTGGGCGGGGGACCCATCTCCAGCCGTATGGCCATTTTTGTGCCTAGCGCGGCGCCAAATGGGAAAGGGTGGCTTTGAGGCTGAAGGCAGCAGGAAAGTCTGCAGCCCCCAGGTCTGTGGGGCTACGCAAGCGGTTCCCAAAGAGCTTTAGAACAAGGCATAGTCTTCCCTGCTGGCTCTCTGGGCCGGGGACCCATCTCCAGCCATAGGCCATTTTTGTGCCTGGCGCAGTGCCAAGTGGGAAAGGGTGGTGTCGAGGCTGAAGGCAGCAGCAAAGCCCGCAGCCCCCAGGTCTGTGGGGCTACGCAAGCGTTTCCCAAAGAGCTTTAGAAGAAGGCATAGTTTTCCCTGCTGGCTCTTTGGGCGGGGGACCCATCTCCAGCCATAGGCCATTTTTGTGCCTGGCGCGGCGCCAAGTGGGAAAGGGTGGTGTCGAGGCTGAAGGCAGCAGGAAAGCCTGCAGGCCCCACGTCTGTGGGTCTACGCAAGTGGTTCCCAAAGAGCTTTAGAACAAGGCATAGTTTTCCCTGCTGGCTCTTTGGGCGGGGGACCCATCTCCAGCCATAGGCCATTTTTGTGCCTGGCGCGGCGCCAAGTGGGAAAGGGTGGCTTTGAGGCTGAAGGCAGCAGGAAAGCCTGCAGCCCCCAGGTCTGTGGGGCTACGCAAGCGGTTCCCAAAGAGCTTTAGAACAAGGCATAGTTTTCCCTGCTGGCTCTTTGGGCGGGGGACCCATCTCCAGCCGTATGGCCATTTTTGTGCCTGGCGCGGCGCCAAGTGGGAAAGGGTGGTGTCGAGGCTGAAGGCAGCAGGAAAGCCCACAGCCCCCAGGTCTGTGGGGCTACGCAAGCGGTTCCCAAAGAGCTTTAGAACAAGGCATAGTTTTCCCTGCTGGCTCTTTGGGCGGGGGACCCATCTCCAGCCGTATGGCCATTTTTGTGCCTGGCGCGGTGCGTAGTGTGAAAGGGTGGTTTTGAGGCTGAAGGCAGCAGGAAAGCCTGCAGCCCACAGCTCTGTGGGGCCAAGGAAGCTGTTCCCAAAGAGCTTTAGAACAAGGCATAGTTTTCCGTGATGGCTCTTTGGGCATGGGACCCATCTCCAGCCATAGGCCATTTTTGTGCCTGGCGCGGTGCGTAGTGGGAAAGGGTGGCTTTGAGGCTGAAGGCAGCAGGAAAGCCCGCAGCCCCCAGGTCTGTGGGGCTACGCAAGCGGTTCCCAAAGAGCTTTAGAACAAGGCATAGTTTTCCTTGCTGGCTCTTTGGGCATGAGACCCATCTCCAGCCATAGGCCATTTTTGTGCCTGGCCCGGCGCCAAGTGGGAAAGGGTGGTGTCGAGGCTGAAGGCAGCAGCAAAGCCCGAAGCCCCCAGGTCTGTAGGGCTACGCAAGCGGTTCCCAAAGAGCTTTAGAACAAGGCATAGTTTTCCCTGCTGGCTCTTTGGGCGGGGGACCCATCTCCAGCCATAGGCCATTTTTGTGCCTGGCGCGACGCCAAGTGGGAAAGGGTGGTGTCGAGGTTGAAGGCAGCAGGAAAGCCTGCAGCCCCCAGGTCTGTGGGGCTACGCAAGCGGTTCCCAAAGAGCTTTAGAACAAGGCATAGTTTTCCCTGCTGGCTCCTTGGGCGGGGGACCCATCTCCAGCCGTATGGCCATTTTTGTGCCTGGCGCGGCGCCCAGTGGGAAAGGGTGGTGTCGAGTCTGAAGGCAGCAGGAAAGCCCGCAGCCCCCAGGTCTGTGGGGCTACGCAAGCGGTTCCCAAAGAGCTTTAGAACAAGGCATAGTTTTCCCTGCTTGTTCTTTGGGCGGGGGACCCATCTCCAGCCGTATGGCCATTTTTGTGCCTGGCGCGGCGCCAAGTGGGAATGGGTGGTGTCGAGTCTGAAGGCAGCAGGAAAGCCTGCAGCCCCCAGGTCTGTGGGGCTACGCAAGCGGTTCCCAAAGAGCTTTAGAACAAGGCATAGTTTTCCCTGCTGGCTCTTTGGGCGGGGGACCCATCTCCAATCGTATGGCCATTTTTGTGCCTGGCGCGGTGCGTAGTGGGAAAGGGTGGTTTTGAGGCTGAAGGCAGCAGGAAAGCCCGCAACCCCCAGGTCTGTGGGGCTACGCAAGCGGTTCCCAAAGAGCTTTAGAACAAGGCATAGTCTTCCCTGCTGGCTCTTTTGGCATGGGACCCATCTCCAGCCGTATGGCAATTTTTGTGCCTGGCCCGGCGCCAAGTGGGAAAGGGTGGTTTTGAGGCTGAAGGCAGCAGCAAAGCCCGCAGCCCCCAGGTCTGTGGGGCTACGCAAGCGGTTCCCAAAGAGCTTTAGAACAAGGCATAGTTTTCCCTGCTGGCTCTTTGGGCGGGGGACCCATCTCCAGCCGTATGGCCATTTTTGTGCCTGGCGCGACACCAAGTGGGAAAGGGTGGTGTCGAGGCTGAAGGCAGCAGCAAAGCCCGCAGCCCCCAGGTCTGTGGGGCTACGCAAGCGGTTCCCAAAGAGCTTTAGAAGAAGGCATAGTTTTCCCTGCTGGCTCTTTGGGCGGGGGACCCATCTCCAGCCGTATGGCCATTTTTGTGCCTAGCGCGGCGCCAAGTGGGAAAGGGTGGTGTCGAGGCTGAAGGCAGCAGGAAAGCCCGCAGCCCCCAGGTCTGTGCGGCTACGCAAGCGGTTCCCAAAGAGCTTTAGAACAAGGCATAGTTTTCCCTGCTGGCTCTTTGGGCGGGGGACCCATCTCCAGCCGTATGGCCATTTTTGTGCCTGGCACGGCGCCAAGTGGGAAAGGGTGGTGTCGAGGCTGAAGGCAGCAGCAAAGCCCGCAGCCCCCAGGTCTGTAGGGCTACGCAAGCGGTTCCCAAAGAGCTTTAGAACAAGGCATAGTTTTCCCTGCTGGCTCTTTGGGCGGGGGACCCATCTCCAGCCATAGGCCATTTTTGTGCCTGGCACGGCGCCAAGTGGGAAAGGGTGGCTTTGAGGTTGAAGGCAGGAGAAAAGCCTGCAGCCCTAAGGTCTTTGGGGCTACGCAAGCGGTTCCCAAAGAGCTTTAGAACAAGGCATAGTTTTCCCTGCTGGCTGTTAGGGCATGGGACCCATCTCCAGCCATAGGCCATTTTTCTGCCAGGCGCGATGCCAAGTGGGAAAGGGTGGTGTCGAGTCTGAAGGCAGCAGGAAAGCCTGCAGCCCCCAGGTCTGTGGGGCTACGCAAGCGGTTCCCAAAGAGCTTTAGAACAAGGCATAGTTTTCCCTGCTGGCTCTTTGGACGGGGGACCCATCTCCAGCCGTATGGCCAATTTGTGCCTAGCGCGACGCCAAGTGAGAAAGGGTGGCTTTGAGCCTGAAGGCAGCAGCAAAGCCCACAGCCCCCAGGTCTGTGGGGCTACGCAAGCGGTTCCCAAAGAGCTTTAGAACAAGGCATAGTTTTCCCTGCTGGCTCTTTGGGCGGGGGACCCATCTCCAGCCGTATGGCCATTTTTGTGCCTGGCGCGGCGCCAAGTGGGAAAGGGTGGTGTCGAGGATGAAGGCAGCAGGAGAGCCCGCAGCCCCCAGGTCTGTGGGGCTACGCAAGCGGTTCCCAAAGAGCTTTAGAACAAGGCATAGTTTTCCCTGCTGGCTCTTTGGGCATGGGACCCATCTCCAGCCGTATGGCCATTTTTGTGCCTGGCGCAGTGCGTAGTGGGAAAGGGTGGTTTTGAGGCTGAAGGCAGCAGGAAAGCCTGCAGCCCCCAGGTCTGTGGGGCCAAGCAAGCGGTTCCCAAAGAGCTTTAGAATAAGGCATAGTTTTCCCTGATGGCTCTTTGGGCATGGGACCCATCTCCAGCCGTATGGCCATTTTTGTGCCTGATAGGGCGCCAAGTGGGAAAGGGTGCCTTTGAGGCTGAAGGCAGCAGGAAAGCCTGCAGCCCCAGGTCTGTAGGGCTACGCAAGCGGTTCCCAAAGAGCTTCAGAACAAGGCATAGTTTTCCCTGCTGGCTCTTTGGGCATGGGACCCATCTCCAGCCATAGGCCATTTTTCTGCCT
The DNA here is from genome assembly GCF_028500815.1 of Rissa tridactyla. NCBI lineage: Eukaryota > Metazoa > Chordata > Aves > Charadriiformes > Laridae > Rissa > Rissa tridactyla. Next base: position 17,761 of record NW_026529552.1, read on the forward strand.
GGCGCGGTGCCAAGTGGGAAAGGGTGGTGTCGAGTCTGAAGGCAGCAGGAAAGCCTGCAGCCCCCAGGTCTGTGGGGCTACGCAAGTGGTTCCCAAAGAGCTTTAGAACAAGGCATAATTTTCCCTGTTGGCTCTTTGGGCGGGGGACCCATCTCCAGCCGTATGGCCAATTTTGTGCCTGGCGCGGCGCCAAGTGGGAAAGGGTGGTGTCGAGTCTGAAGGCAGCAGGAAAGCCTGCAGCCCCCAGGTCTGTGGGGCTACGCAAGTGGTTCCCAAAGAGCTTTAGAACAAGGCATAGTTTTCCCTGCTGGCTCTTTGGGCGGGGGACCCATCTCCAGCCGTATGGCCAATTTGTGCCCAGCGCGACGCCAAGTGGGAAAGGGTGGCTTTGAGGCTGAAGGCAGCAGCAAAGCCTGCAGCCCCCAGGTCTGTGGGGCTACGCAAGCGGTTCCCAAAGAGCTTTAGAACAATGCATAGTTTTCCTTGCTGGGTCTTTGGGCATGGGACCCATCTCCAGCCATAGGCCATTTTTGTGCCTGGCGCGGTGCGTAGTGGGAAAGGGTGGCTTTGAGGCTGAAGGCAGCAGGAAAGCCTGCAGCCCCCAGGTCTGTGCGGCTACGCAAGCGGTTCCCAAAGAGCTTTAGAACAAGGCCTAGTTTTCCCTGCTGGCTCTTTGGGCGGGGGACCCATCTCCAGCCATAGACCATTTTTGTGCCTAGCGCGGCGCCAAGTGGGAAAGGGTGGCTTTGAGGCTGAAGGCAGCAGGAGAGCCTGCAGCCCCCAGGTCTTTGGGGCTATGCAAGCGGTTCCCAAAGAGCTTTAGAACAAGGCATAGTTTTCCCTGCTGGCTCTTTGGGCGGGGGACCCATCTCCAGCCGTATGGCCATTTTTGTGCCTGGCGCGGCGCCAAGTGGGAAAGGGTGGTTTTGAGGCTGAAGGCAGCAGGAAAGCCCGCAGCCCCCAGGTCTGTGTGGCTACGCAAGCGGTTCCCAAAGAGCTTTAGAACAAGGCATAGTTTTCACTGCTGGCTCTTTGGGCGTGGGACCCATCTCCAGCCGTATGGCCATTTTTGTGCCTGGCCCGGCGCGAAGCGGGAAAGGGTGGCTTTGAGGCTGAAGGCAGCAGCAAAGCCCACAGCCCCGAGGTCTGTGGGGCTACGCAAGCGGTTCCCAAAGAGCTTTAGAACAAGGCATAGTTTTCCCTGCTGGCTCTTTGGGCGGGGGACCCATCTCCAGCCGTATGGCCATTTTTGTGCCTGGCACGGCGCCAAGTGGGAAAGGGGGGTGTCGAGGCTGAAGGCAGCAGGAAAGCCCACAGCCCCCAGGTCTGTGGGGCTATGCAAGCGGTTCCCAAAGAGCTTTAGAACAAGGCATAGTTTTCCCTGGTGGCTCTTTGGGCATGGGACCCATCTCCACCCATAGGCCATTTTTCTGCCTGGCGCGACGCCAAGTGGGAAAGGGTGCTGTCGAGTCTGAAGGCAGCAGGAAAGCCTGCAGCCCCCAGGTCTGTGGGGCTACGCAAGCGGTTCCCAAAGAGCTTTAGAACAAGGCATAGTTTTCCCTGCTGGCTCTTTGGGCATGGGACCCATCTCCAGCCATAGGCCATTTTTGTGCCTGATGCGGCGCCAAGTGGGAAAGGGTGGCTTTGAGGCTGAAGGCAGCAGCAAAGCCTGCAGCCCCCAGGTCTGTGGGGCTACGCAAGCGGTTCCCAAAGAGCTTTAGAACAAGGCATAATTTTCCCTGCTGGCTCTCTGGGCGGGGGACCCATCTCCAGCCATAGGCCGTTTTTGTGCCTGGCGCGGCGCCAAGTGGGAAAGGGTGCTGTCGAAGCTGAAGGCAGCAGGAAAGCCTGCAGCCCCCAGGTCTGTGGGGCTACGCAAGCGGTTCCCAAAGAGCTTTAGAACAAGGCATAGTTTTCCCTGCTGGCTCTTTGGGCATGGGACCCATCTCCAGCCATAGGCCATTTTTGTGCCTGATGCGGCGCCAAGTGGGAAAGGGTGGCTTTGAGGCTGAAGGCAGCAGGAAAGCCCGCAGCCCCCAGGTCTGTGCGGCTACGCAAGCGGTTCCCAAAGAGCTTTAGAACAAGGCATAATTTTCCTTGCTGGCTCTCTGGGCGGGGGACCCATCTCCAGCCGTATGGCCATTTTTGTGCCTAGCGCGACGCCAAGTGGGAAAGGGTGGCTTTGAGGCTGAAGGCAGCAGCAAAGCCTGCAGCCCCCAGGTCTGTGGGGCTACGCAAGCGGTTCCCAAAGAGCTTTAGAACAAGGCATAGTTTTCCCTGCTGGCTCTTTGGGCATGGGACCCATCTCCAGCCATAGGCCATTTTTGTGCCTGGCGCGACGCCAAGTGGGAAAGGGTGGTTTTGAGGCTGAAGGCAGCAGGAAAGCCCGCAGCCCCCAGGTCTGTGGGGCTACGCAAGCGGTTCCCAAAGAGCTTTAGAACAAGGCATAATTTTCCTTGCTGGCTCTCTGGGCGGGGGACCCATCTCCAGCCGTATGGCCATTTTTGTGCCTGGCGCGGCGCCAAGTGGGAAAGGGTGGTGTCGAGGCTGAAGGCAGCAGGAAAGCCCGCAGCCCCCAGGTCTGTGGGGCTACGCAAGCGGTTCCCAAAGAGCTTTAGAACAAGGCATAGTTTTCCCTGCTGGCTCTTTGGGCGGGGGACCCATCTCCAACCGTATGGCCATTTTTGTGCCTGGCGCGGCGCCAAGTGGGAAAGGGTGGTTTTGAGGCTGAAGGCAGCAGGAAAGCCCGCAGCCCCCAGGTCTGTGGGGCTACGCAAGCGGTTCCCAAAGAGCTTTAGAACAAGGCATAGTTTTCCCTGCTGGCTCTTTGGGCGGGGGACCCATCTCCAGCCGTATGGCCATTTTTGTGCCTGGCCCGGCGCCAAGCGGGAAACGGTGGCTTTGAGGCTGAAGGCAGCAGCAAAGCCCACACCCCCAGGTCTGTGGGGCTACGCAAGCGGTTCCCAAAGAGCTTTAGAACAAGGCATAGTTTTCCCTGCTGGCTCTTTGGGCGGGGGACCCATCTCCAGCCGTATGGCCATTTTTGTGCTTGGCGCGGCGCCAAGTGGGAAAGGGTGGTGTTGAGGCTGAAGGCAGCAGGAAAGCCCACAGCCCCCAGGTCTGTGGGGCTACGCAAGTGGTTCCCAAAGAGCTTTAGAACAAGGCATAGTTTTCCCTGCTAGCTCTTTGGGCGGGGGACCCATCTCCAGCCGTATGGCCATTTTTGTGCCTGGCGCGGTGCGTAGTGGGAAAGGGTGGTTTTGAGGCTGAAGGCAGCAGGAAAGCCTGCAGCCCCCAGGTCTGTGGGGCCAAGCAAGCGGTTCCCAAAGAGCTTTAGAACAAGGCATAGTTTTCCCTGATGGCTCTTTGGGCATGGGACCCATCTCCAGGCATAGGCCATTTTTGTGCCTGGCGCGACGCCAAGTGGGAAAGGGTGGTTTTGACGCTGAAGGCAGCAGGAAAGCCCGCAGCCCCCAGGTCTGTGGGGCTACGCAAGCGGTTCCCAAAGAGCTTTAGAACAAGGCATAGTTTTCCCTGCTGGCTCTTTGGGCGGGGGACCCATCTCCAGCCGTATGGCCATTTTTGTGCCTGGCGCGGCGCCAAGTGGGAAAGGGTGGTTTTGAGGCTGAAGGCAGCAGCAAAGCCTGCAGCCCCCAGGTCTGTGGGGCCAAGCAAGCGGTTCCCAAAGAGCTTTAGAACAAGGCATAGTTTTCCCTGCTGGCTCTTTGGGCATGGGACCCATCTCCAGCCATAGGCCATTTTTGTGCCTGGCGCGGCGCCAAGTGGGAAAGGGTGGCTTTGAGGCTGAAGGCAGCAGGAAAGCCTGCAGCCCCCAAGTCTCTGGGGCTACGCAAGCAGTTCCCAAAGAGCTTTAGAACAAGGCATAATTTTCCCTGCTGGCTCTCTGGGCGGGGGACCCATCTCCAGCCATAGGCCGTTTTTGTGCCTGGCGCGGCGCCAAGTGGGAAAGGGTGCTGTCGAGGCTGAAGGCAGCAGCAAAGCCTGCAGCCCCCAGGTCTGTGGGGCTATGCAAGCGGTTCCCAAAGAGCTTTAGAACAAGGCATAGTTTTCCCTGCTGGCTCTTTGGGCGGGGGACCCATCTCCAGTCGTATGGCTATTTTTATGCCTGGCGCGGTGCGTAGTGGGAAAGGGTGGTTTTGAGGCTGAAGGCAGCAGGAAAGCCCGCAGCCCCCAGGTCTTTGGGGCTACGCAAGCGGTTCCCAAAGAGCTTTAGAACAAGGCATAGTTTTCCCTGCTGGCTCTTTGGGCGGGGAACCCATCTCCAGCCGTATGGCCATTTTTGTGCCTGGCACGGCGCCAAGTGGGAAAGGGTGGTGTCGAGGCTGAAGGCAGCAGGAAAGCCCGCAGCCCCCATGTCTGTAGGGCTACGCAAGCGGTTCCCAAAGAGCTTTAGAACAAGGCATAGTTTTCCCTGCTGGCTCTCTGGGCATGGGACCGATCTCCAGCCATAGGCCATTTTTTTACCTGATGGAGTGCCAAGTGGGAAAGGGTGGCTTTGAGGCTGAAGGCAGCAGGAAAGCCTGCAGCCCCCAGGTCTGTGGGGCTACGCAAGCGGTTCCCAAAGAGCTTTAGAACAAGGCATAGTTTTCCCTGCTGGCTCTTTGGGCATGGGCCCCATCTCCAGCCATAGGCCATTTTTGTGCCTGATGCGGCGCCAAGTGGGAAAGGGTGGCTTTGAGGCTGAAGGCAGCAGGAAAGCCCGCAGCCCCCAGGTCTGTGCGGCTACGCAAGCGGTTCCCAAAGAGCTTTAGAACAAGGCAAAATTTTCCTTGCTGGCTCTCTGGGCGGGGGACCCATCTCCAGCCGTATGGCCATTTTTGTGCCTAGCGCGACGCCAAGTGGGAAAGGGTGGCTTTGAGGCTGAAGGCAGCAGCAAAGCCTGCAGCCCCCAGGTCTGTGGGGCTACGCAAGCGGTTCCCAAAGAGCTTTAGAACAAGGCATAGTTTTCCCTGCTGGCTCTTTGGGCATGGGACCCATCTCCAGCCATAGGCCATTTTTGTGCCTGGCGCGACACCAAGTGGGAAAGGGTGGCTTTGAGGCTGAAGGCAGCAGGAAAGCCCGCAGCCCCCAGGTCTGTGGGGCTACGCAAGCGGTTCCCAAAGAGCTTTAGAACAAGGCATAATTTTCCTTGCTGGCTCTCTGGGCGGGGGACCCATCTCCAGCCGTATGGCCATTTTTGTGCCTGGCGCGGCGCCAAGAGGGAAAGGGTGGTGTCGAGGCTGAAGGCAGCAGGAAAGCCCGCAGCCCCCAGGTCTGTGGGGCTACGCAAGCGGTTCCCAAAGAGCTTTAGAACAAGGCATAGTTTTCCCTGCTGGCTCTTTGGGCGGGGGACCCATCTCCAGCCGTATGGCCATTTTTGTGCCTGGCGCGGTGCGTAGTGGGAAAGGGTGGTTTTGAGGCTGAAGGCAGCAGGAAAGCCTGCAGCCCCCAGGTCTGTGGGGCCAAGCAAGCGGTTCCCAAAGAGCTTTAGAACAAGGCATATTTTTCCCTGATGGCTCTTTGGGCATGGGACCCAACTCCAGCCATAGGCCATTTTTGTGCCTGATAGGGCGCCAAGTGGGAAAGGGTGGCTTTGAGGCTGAAGGCAGCAGGAAAGCCTGCAGTCCCCAGGTCTGTGGGGCTACGCAAGCGGTTCCCAAAGAGCTTTAGAAGAAGGCATAGTTTTCCCTGCTGGCTCTTTGGACGGGGGACCCATTTCCAGCCGTATGGCCATTTTTGTGCCTGGCGCGGTGCGTAGTGGTAAAGGGTGGTTTTGACGCTGAAGGCAGCAGGAAAGCCCGCAGCCCCCAGGTCTGTGCGGCTACGCAAGCGGTTCCCAAAGAGCTTTAGAACAAGGCATAGTTTTCCCTGCTGGCTCTTTGGGCGGGGGACCCACCTCCAGCCGTATGGCCATTTTTGTGCCTGGCGCGGCGCCAAGTGGGAAAGGGTGGTTTTGAGGCTGAAGGCAGCAGCAAAGCCTGCAGCCCCCAGGTCTGTGGGGCCAAGCAAGCTGTTCCCAAAGAGCTTTAGAACAAGGCATAGTTTTCCCTGCTGGCTCTTTGGGCATGGGACCCATCTCCAGCCATAGGCCATTTTTGTGCCTGGCGCGGCGCCAAGTGGGAAAGGGTGGCTTTGAGGCTGAAGGCAGCAGCAAAGCCTGCAGGCCCCACGTCTGTGGGGCCACGCAAGCGGTTCCCAAAGAGCTTTAGAACAAGGCATAGTTTTCCTTGCTGGGTCTTTGGGCATGGGACCGATCTCCAGCCATAGGCCATTTTTTTGCCTGATGGAGTGCCAAGTGGGAAAGGGTGGCTTTGAGGCTGAAGGCAGCAGGAAAGCCTGCAGCCCCCAGGTCTGTGGGGCTACGCAAGCGGTTCCCAAAGAGCTTTAGAACAAGGCATAGTTTTCCTTGCTGGCTCTTTGGGCATGGGACCCATCTCCAGCCATAGGCCATTTTTGTGCCTGATGCGGCGCCAAGTGGGAAAGGGTGGCTTTGAGGCTGAAGGCAGCAGGAAAGCCCGCAGCCCCCAGGTCTGTGCGGCTACGCAAGCGGTTCCCAAAGAGCTTTAGAACAAGGCATAATTTTCCCTGCTGGCTCTCTGGGCGGGGGACCCATCTCCAGCCGTATGGCCATTTTTGTGCCTAGCGCGACGCCAAGTGGGAAAGGGTGGCTTTGAGGCTGAAGGCAGCAGCAAAGCCCGCAGCCCCCAGGTCTGTGGGGCTACGCAAGCGGTTCCCAAAGAGCTTTAGAACAAGGCATAGTTTTCCCTGCTGGCTCTTTGGGCATGGGACCCATCTCCAGCCATAGGCCATTTTTGTGCCTGGCGCGACGCCAAGTGGGAAAGGGTGGCTTTGAGGCTGAAGGCAGCAGGAAAGCCCGCAGCGCCAGGTCTGTGCGGCTACGCAAGCGGTTCCCAAAGAGCTTTAGAACAAGGCATAATTTTCCTTGCTGGCTCTCTGGGCGGGGGACCCATCTCCAGCCGTATGGCCATTTTTGTGCCTGGCGCGGCGCCAAGTGGGAAAGGGTGGTGTCGAGGCTGAAGGCAGCAGGAAAGCCCGCAGCCCCCAGGTCTGTGGGGCTACGCAAGCGGTTCCCAAAGAGCTTTAGAACAAGGCATAGTTTTCCCTGCTGGCTCTTTGGGCGGGGGACCCATCTCCAGCCGTATGGCCATTTTTGTGCCTGGCGCGGCGCCAAGTGGGAAAGGGTGGTTTTGAGGCTGAAGGCAGCAGGAAAGCCCGCAGCCCCCAGGTCTGTGGGGCCAAGCAAGCGGTTCCCAAAGAGCTTTAGAACAAGGCATAATTTTCCCTGCTGGCTCTTTGGGCGGGGGACCCATCTCCAGCCGTATGGCCATTTTTGTGCCTGGCCCGGCGCCAAGCGGGAAACGGTGGCTTTGAGGCTGAAGGCAGCAGCAAAGCCTGCAGCCCCCAGGTCTGTGGGGCTACGCAAGCGGTTCCCAAAGAGCTTTAGAACAAGGCATAGTTTTCCCTGCTGGCTCTTTGGGCATGGGACCCATCTCCAGCCATAGGCCATTTTTGTGCCTGGCGCGACACCAAGTGGGAAAGGGTGGCTTTGAGGCTGAAGGCAGCAGGAAAGCCCGCAGCCCCCAGGTCTCTGGGGCTACGCAAGCGGTTCCCAAAGAGCTTTAGAACAAGGCAAAATTTTCCTTGCTGGCTCTCTGGGCGGGGGACCCATCTCCAGCCGTATGGCCATTTTTGTGCCTAGCGCGACGCCAAGTGGGAAAGGGTGGCTTTGAGGCTGAAGGCAGGAGCAAAGCCTGCAGCCCCCAGGTCTGTGGGGCTACGCAAGCGGTTCCCAAAGAGCTTTAGAACAAGGCATAGTTTTCCCTGCTGGCTCTTTGGGCATGGGACCCATCTCCAGCCATAGGCCATTTTTGTGCCTGGCGCGACACCAAGTGGGAAAGGGTGGCTTTGAGGCTGAAGGCAGCAGGAAAGCCCGCAGCCCCCAGGTCTGTGGGGCTACGCAAGCGGTTCCCAAAGAGCTTTAGAACAAGGCATAATTTTCCTTGCTGGCTCTCTGGGCGGGGGACCCATCTCCAGCCGTATGGCCATTTTTGTGCCTGGCGCGGCGCCAAGAGGGAAAGGGTGGTGTCGAGGCTGAAGGCAGCAGGAAAGCCCGCAGCCCCCAGGTCTGTGGGGCTACGCAAGCGGTTCCCAAAGAGCTTTAGAACAAGGCATAGTTTTCCCTGCTGGCTCTTTGGGCGGGGGACCCATCTCCAGCCGTATGGCCATTTTTGTGCCTGGCGCGGTGCGTAGTGGGAAAGGGTGGTTTTGAGGCTGAAGGCAGCAGGAAAGCCTGCAGCCCCCAGGTCTGTGGGGCCAAGCAAGCGGTTCCCAAAGAGCTTTAGAACAAGGCATATTTTTCCCTGATGGCTCTTTGGGCATGGGACCCAACTCCAGCCATAGGCCATTTTTGTGCCTGATAGGGCGCCAAGTGGGAAAGGGTGGCTTTGAGGCTGAAGGCAGCAGGAAAGCCTGCAGTCCCCAGGTCTGTGGGGCTACGCAAGCGGTTCCCAAAGAGCTTTAGAAGAAGGCATAGTTTTCCCTGCTGGCTCTTTGGACGGGGGACCCATTTCCAGCCGTATGGCCATTTTTGTGCCTGGCGCGGTGCGTAGTGGTAAAGGGTGGTTTTGACGCTGAAGGCAGCAGGAAAGCCCGCAGCCCCCAGGTCTGTGCGGCTACGCAAGCGGTTCCCAAAGAGCTTTAGAACAAGGCATAGTTTTCCCTGCTGGCTCTTTGGGCGGGGGACCCATCTCCAGCCGTATGGCCATTTTTGTGCCTGGCGCGGCGCCAAGTGGGAAAGGGTGGTTTTGAGGCTGAAGGCAGCAGCAAAGCCTGCAGCCCCCAGGTCTGTGGGGCCAAGCAAGCTGTTCCCAAAGAGCTTTAGAACAAGGCATAGTTTTCCCTGCTGGCTCTTTGGGCATGGGACCCATCTCCAGCCATAGGCCATTTTTGTGCCTGGCGCGGCGCCAAGTGGGAAAGGGTGGCTTTGAGGCTGAAGGCAGCAGCAAAGCCTGCAGGCCCCACGTCTGTGGGGCCACGCAAGCGGTTCCCAAAGAGCTTTAGAACAAGGCATAGTTTTCCTTGCTGGGTCTTTGGGCATGGGACCGATCTCCAGCCATAGGCCATTTTTTTGCCTGATGGAGTGCCAAGTGGGAAAGGGTGGCTTTGAGGCTGAAGGCAGCAGGAAAGCCTGCAGCCCCCAGGTCTGTGGGGCTACGCAAGCGGTTCCCAAAGAGCTTTAGAACAAGGCATAGTTTTCCTTGCTGGCTCTTTGGGCATGGGACCCATCTCCAGCCGTATGGCCATTTTTGTGCCTGATGCGGCGCCAAGTGGGAAAGGGTGGCTTTGAGGCTGAAGGCAGCAGGAAAGCCCGCAGCCCCCAGGTCTGTGCGGCTACGCAAGCGGTTCCCAAAGAGCTTTAGAACAAGGCATAATTTTCCCTGCTGGCTCTCTGGGCGGGGGACCCATCTCCAGCCGTATGGCCATTTTTGTGCCTAGCGCGACGCCAAGTGGGAAAGGGTGGCTTTGAGGCTGAAGGCAGCAGCAAAGCCCGCAGCCCCCAGGTCTGTGGGGCTACGCAAGCGGTTCCCAAAGAGCTTTAGAACAAGGCATAGTTTTCCCTGCTGGCTCTTTGGGCATGGGACCCATCTCCAGCCATAGGCCATTTTTGTGCCTGGCGCGACGCCAAGTGGGAAAGGGTGGCTTTGAGGCTGAAGGCAGCAGGAAAGCCCGCAGCGCCAGGTCTGTGCGGCTACGCAAGCGGTTCCCAAAGAGCTTTAGAACAAGGCATAATTTTCCTTGCTGGCTCTCTGGGCGGGGGACCCATCTCCAGCCGTATGGCCATTTTTGTGCCTGGCGCGGCGCCAAGTGGGAAAGGGTGTTGTCGAGGCTGAAGGCAGCAGGAAAGCCCGCAGCCCCCAGGTCTGTGGGGCTACGCAAGCGGTTCCCAAAGAGCTTTAGAACAAGGCATAGTTTTCCCTGCTGGCTCTTTGGGCGGGGGACCCATCTCCAGCCGTATGGCCATTTTTGTGCCTGGCGCGGCGCCAAGTGGGAAAGGGTGGTTTTGAGGCTGAAGGCAGCAGGAAAGCCCGCAGCCCCCAGGTCTGTGGGGCTACGCAAGCGGTTCCCAAAGAGCTTTAGAACAAGGCATAGTTTTCCCTGCTGGCTCTTTGGGCGGGGGACCCATCTCCAGCCGTATGGCCATTTTTGTGCCTGGCCCGGCGCCAAGCGGGAAACGGTGGCTTTGAGGCTGAAGGCAGCAGCAAAGCCTGCAGCCCCCAGGTCTGTGGGGCTACGCAAGCGGTTCCCAAAGAGCTTTAGAACAAGGCATAGTTTTCCCTGCTGGCTCTTTGGGCATGGGACCCATCTCCAGCCATAGGCCATTTTTGTGCCTGGCGCGACACCAAGTGGGAAAGGGTGGCTTTGAGGCTGAAGGCAGCAGGAAAGCCCGCAGCCCCCAGGTCTGTGGGGCTACGCAAGCGGTTCCCAAAGAGCTTTAGAACAAGGCATAATTTTCCTTGCTGGCTCTCTGGGCGGGGGACCCATCTCCAGCCGTATGGCCATTTTTGTGCCTGGCGCGGCGCCAAGAGGGAAAGGGTGGTGTCGAGGCTGAAGGCAGCAGGAAAGCCCGCAGCCCCCAGGTCTGTGGGGCTACGCAAGCGGTTCCCAAAGAGCTTTAGAACAAGGCATAGTTTTCCCTGCTGGCTCTTTGGGCGGGGGACCCATCTCCAGCCGTATGGCCATTTTTGTGCCTGGCGCGGTGCGTAGTGGGAAAGGGTGGTTTTGAGGCTGAAGGCAGCAGGAAAGCCTGCAGCCCCCAGGTCTGTGGGGCCTAGCAAGCGGTTCCCAAAGAGCTTTAGAACAAGGCATAGTTTTCCCTGATGGCTCTTTGGGCATGGGACCCAACTCCAGCCATAGGCCATTTTTGTGCCTGATAGGGCGCCAAGTGGGAAAGGGTGGCTTTGAGGCTGAAGGCAGCAGGAAAGCCTGCAGTCCCCAGGTCTGTGGGGCTACGCAAGCGGTTCCCAAAGAGCTTTAGAAGAAGGCATAGTTTTCCCTGCTGGCTCTTTGGACGGGGGACCCATTTCCAGCCGTATGGCCATTTTTGTGCCTGGCGCGGTGCGTAGTGGTAAAGGGTGGTTTTGACGCTGAAGGCAGCAGGAAAGCCCGCAGCCCCCAGGTCTGTGCGGCTACGCAAGCGGTTCCCAAAGAGCTTTAGAACAAGGCATAGTTTTCCCTGCTGGCTCTTTGGGCGGGGGACCCATCTCCAGCCGTATGGCCATTTTTGTGCCTGGCGCGGCGCCAAGTGGGAAAGGGTGGTTTTGAGGCTGAAGGCAGCAGCAAAGCCTGCAGCCCCCAGGTCTGTGGGGCCAAGCAAGCTGTTCCCAAAGAGCTTTAGAACAAGGCATAGTTTTCCCTGCTGGCTCTTTGGGCATGGGACCCATCTCCAGCCATAGGCCATTTTTGTGCCTGGCGCGGCGCCAAGTGGGAAAGGGTGGCTTTGAGGCTGAAGGCAGCAGCAAAGCCTGCAGGCCCCACGTCTGTGGGGCCACGCAAGCGGTTCCCAAAGAGCTTTAGAACAAGGCATAGTTTTCCTTGCTGGGTCTTTGGGCATGGGACCGATCTCCAGCCATAGGCCATTTTTTTGCCTGATGGAGTGCCAAGTGGGAAAGGGTGGCTTTGAGGCTGAAGGCAGCAGGAAAGCCTGCAGCCCCCAGGTCTGTGGGGCTACGCAAGCGGTTCCCAAAGAGCTTTAGAACAAGGCATAGTTTTCCTTGCTGGCTCTTTGGGCATGGGACCCATCTCCAGCCATAGGCCATTTTTGTGCCTGATGCGGCGCCAAGTGGGAAAGGGTGGCTTTGAGGCTGAAGGCAGCAGGAAAGCCCGCAGCCCCCAGGTCTGTGCGGCTACGCAAGCGGTTCCCAAAGAGCTTTAGAACAAGGCATAATTTTCCCTGCTGGCTCTCTGGGCGGGGGACCCATCTCCAGCCGTATGGCCATTTTTGTGCCTAGCGCGACGCCAAGTGGGAAAGGGTGGCTTTGAGGCTGAAGGCAGCAGCAATGCCCGCAGCCCCCAGGTCTGTGGGGCTACGCAAGCGGTTCCCAAAGAGCTTTAGAACAAGGCATAGTTTTCCCTGCTGGCTCTTTGGGCATGGGACCCATCTCCAGCCATAGGCCATTTTTGTGCCTGGCGCGACGCCAAGTGGGAAAGGGTGGCTTTGAGGCTGAAGGCAGCAGGAAAGCCCGCAGCGCCAGGTCTGTGCGGCTACGCAAGCGGTTCCCAAAGAGCTTTAGAACAAGGCATAATTTTCCTTGCTGGCTCTCTGGGCGGGGGACCCATCTCCAGCCGTATGGCCATTTTTGTGCCTGGCGCGGCGCCAAGTGGGAAAGGGTGTTGTCGAGGCTGAAGGCAGCAGGAAAGCCCGCAGCCCCCAGGTCTGTGGGGCTACGCAAGCGGTTCCCAAAGAGCTTTAGAACAAGGCATAGTTTTCCCTGCTGGCTCTTTGGGCGGGGGACCCATCTCCAGCCGTATGGCCATTTTTGTGCCTGGCGCGGCGCCAAGTGGGAAAGGGTGGTTTTGAGGCTGAAGGCAGCAGGAAAGCCCGCAGCCCCCAGGTCTGTGGGGCTACGCAAGCGGTTCCCAAAGAGCTTTAGAACAAGGCATAGTTTTCCCTGCTGGCTCTTTGGGCGGGGGACCCATCTCCAGCCGTATGGCCATTTTTGTGCCTGGCCCGGCGCCAAGCGGGAAACGGTGGCTTTGAGGCTGAAGGCAGCAGCAAAGCCCACACCCCCAGGTCTGTGGGGCTACGCAAGCGGTTCCCAAAGAGCTTTAGAAAAAGGCATAGTTTTCCCTGCTGGCTCTTTGGGCGGGGGACCCATCTCCAGCCGTATGGCCATTTTTGTGCTTGGCGCGGTGCCAAGTGGGAAAGGGTGGTTTTGACGCTGAAGGCAGCAGGAAAGCCCGCAGCCCCCAGGTCTGTGCGGCTACGCAAGCGGTTCCCAAAGAGCTTTAGAACAAGGCATAGTTTTCCCTGCTGGCTCTTTGGGCGGGGGACCCATCTCCAGCCGTATGGCCATTTTTGTGCCTGGCGCGGCGCCAAGTGGGAAAGGGTGGTTTTGAGGCTGAAGGCAGCAGCAAAGCCTGCAGCCCCCAGGTCTGTGGGGCCAAGCAAGCGGTTCCCAAAGAGCTTTAGAACAAGGCATAGTTTTCCCTGCTGGCTCTTTGGGCATGGGACCCATCTCCAGCCATAGGCCATTTTTGTGCCTGGCGCGGCGCCAAGTGGGAAAGGGTGGCTTTGAGGCTGAAGGCAGCAGGAAAGCCTGCAGCCCCCAGGTCTCTGGGGCTACGCAAGCAGTTCCCAAAGAGCTTTAGAACAAGGCATAATTTTCCCTGCTGGCTCTCTGGGCGGGGGACCCATCTCCAGCCGTATGGCCATTTTTGTGCCTGGCGCGGCGCCAAGAGGGAAAGGGTGGTGTCGAGGCTGAAGGCAGCAGGAAAGCCCGCAGCCCCCAGGTCTGTGGGGCTACGCAAGCGGTTCCCAAAGAGCTTTAGAACAAGGCATAGTTTTCCCTGCTGGCTCTTTGGGCGGGGGACCCATCTCCAGCCGTATGGCCATTTTTGTGCCTGGCGCGGTGCGTAGTGGGAAAGGGTGGTTTTGAGGCTGAAGGCAGCAGGAAAGCCTGCAGCCCCCAGGTCTGTGGGGCCAAGCAAGCGGTTCCCAAAGAGCTTTAGAACAAGGCATAGTTTTCCCTGATGGCTCTTTGGGCATGGGACCCAACTCCAGCCATAGGCCATTTTTGTGCCTGATAGGGCGCCAAGTGGGAAAGGGTGGCTTTGAGGCTGAAGGCAGCAGGAAAGCCTGCAGTCCCCAGGTCTGTGGGGCTACGCAAGCGGTTCCCAAAGAGCTTTAGAAGAAGGCATAGTTTTCCCTGCTGGCTCTTTGGACGGGGGACCCATTTCCAGCCGTATGGCCATTTTTGTGCCTGGCGCGGTGCGTAGTGGTAAAGGGTGGTTTTGACGCTGAAGGCAGCAGGAAAGCCCGCAGCCCCCAGGTCTGTGCGGCTACGCAAGCGGTTCCCAAAGAGCTTTAGAACAAGGCATAGTTTTCCCTGCTGGCTCTTTGGGCGGGGGACCCATCTCCAGCCGTATGGCCATTTTTGTGCCTGGCGCGGCGCCAAGTGGGAAAGGGTGGTTTTGAGGCTGAAGGCAGCAGCAAAGCCTGCAGCCCCCAGGTCTGTGGGGCCAAGCAAGCTGTTCCCAAAGAGCTTTAGAACAAGGCATAGTTTTCCCTGCTGGCTCTTTGGGCATGGGACCCATCTCCAGCCATAGGCCATTTTTGTGCCTGGCGCGGCGCCAAGTGGGAAAGGGTGGCTTTGAGGCTGAAGGCAGCAGCAAAGCCTGCAGGCCCCACGTCTGTGGGGCCACGCAAGCGGTTCCCAAAGAGCTTTAGAACAAGGCATAGTTTTCCTTGCTGGGTCTTTGGGCATGGGACCGATCTCCAGCCATAGGCCATTTTTTTGCCTGATGGAGTGCCAAGTGGGAAAGGGTGGCTTTGAGGCTGAAGGCAGCAGGAAAGCCTGCAGCCCCCAGGTCTGTGGGGCTACGCAAGCGGTTCCCAAAGAGCTTTAGAACAAGGCATAGTTTTCCTTGCTGGCTCTTTGGGCATGGGACCCATCTCCAGCCATAGGCCATTTTTGTGCCTGATGCGGCGCCAAGTGGGAAAGGGTGGCTTTGAGGCTGAAGGCAGCAGGAAAGCCCGCAGCCCCCAGGTCTGTGCGGCTACGCAAGCGGTTCCCAAAGAGCTTTAGAACAAGGCATAATTTTCCCTGCTGGCTCTCTGGGCGGGGGACCCATCTCCAGCCGTATGGCCATTTTTGTGCCTAGCGCGACGCCAAGTGGGAAAGGGTGGCTTTGAGGCTGAAGGCAGCAGCAAAGCCCGCAGCCCCCAGGTCTGTGGGGCTACGCAAGCGGTTCCCAAAGAGCTTTAGAACAAGGCATAGTTTTCCCTGCTGGCTCTTTGGGCATGGGACCCATCTCCAGCCATAGGCCATTTTTGTGCCTGGCGCGACGCCAAGTGGGAAAGGGTGGCTTTGAGGCTGAAGGCAGCAGGAAAGCCCGCAGCGCCAGGTCTGTGCGGCTACGCAAGCGGTTCCCAAAGAGCTTTAGAACAAGGCATAATTTTCCTTGCTGGCTCTCTGGGCGGGGGACCCATCTCCAGCCGTATGGCCATTTTTGTGCCTGGCGCGGCGCCAAGTGGGAAAGGGTGGTTTTGAGGCTGAAGGCAGCAGCAAAGCCTGCAGCCCCCAGGTCTGTGGGGCCAAGCAAGCGGTTCCCAAAGAGCTTTAGAACAAGGCATAGTTTTCCCTGCTGGCTCTTTGGGCATGGGACCCATCTCCAGCCATAGGCCATTTTTGTGCCTGGCGCGGCGCCAAGTGGGAAAGGGTGGCTTTGAGGCTGAAGGCAGCAGGAAAGCCTGCAGCCCCCAGGTCTCTGGGGCTACGCAAGCAGTTCCCAAAGAGCTTTAGAACAAGGCATAATTTTCCCTGCTGGCTCTCTGGGCGGGGGACCCATCTCCAGCCGTATGGCCATTTTTGTGCCTGGCGCGGCGCCAAGAGGGAAAGGGTGGTGTCGAGGCTGAAGGCAGCAGGAAAGCCCGCAGCCCCCAGGTCTGTGGGGCTACGCAAGCGGTTCCCAAAGAGCTTTAGAACAAGGCATAGTTTTCCCTGCTGGCTCTTTGGGCGGGGGACCCATCTCCAGCCGTATGGCCATTTTTGTGCCTGGCGCGGTGCGTAGTGGGAAAGGGTGGTTTTGAGGCTGAAGGCAGCAGGAAAGCCTGCAGCCCCCAGGTCTGTGGGGCCAAGCAAGCGGTTCCCAAAGAGCTTTAGAACAAGGCATAGTTTTCCCTGATGGCTCTTTGGGCATGGGACCCAACTCCAGCCATAGGCCATTTTTGTGCCTGATAGGGCGCCAAGTGGGAAAGGGTGGCTTTGAGGCTGAAGGCAGCAGGAAAGCCTGCAGTCCCCAGGTCTGTGGGGCTACGCAAGCGGTTCCCAAAGAGCTTTAGAAGAAGGCATAGTTTTCCCTGCTGGCTCTTTGGACGGGGGACCCATTTCCAGCCGTATGGCCATTTTTGTGCCTGGCGCGGTGCGTAGTGGTAAAGGGTGGTTTTGACGCTGAAGGCAGCAGGAAAGCCCGCAGCCCCCAGGTCTGTGCGGCTACGCAAGCGGTTCCCAAAGAGCTTTAGAACAAGGCATAGTTTTCCCTGCTGGCTCTTTGGGCGGGGGACCCATCTCCAGCCGTATGGCCATTTTTGTGCCTGGCGCGGCGCCAAGTGGGAAAGGGTGGTTTTGAGGCTGAAGGCAGCAGCAAAGCCTGCAGCCCCCAGGTCTGTGGGGCCAAGCAAGCTGTTCCCAAAGAGCTTTAGAACAAGGCATAGTTTTCCCTGCTGGCTCTTTGGGCATGGGACCCATCTCCAGCCATAGGCCATTTTTGTGCCTGGCGCGGCGCCAAGTGGGAAAGGGTGGCTTTGAGGCTGAAGGCAGCAGCAAAGCCTGCAGGCCCCACGTCTGTGGGGCCACGCAAGCGGTTCCCAAAGAGCTTTAGAACAAGGCATAGTTTTCCTTGCTGGGTCTTTGGGCATGGGACCGATCTCCAGCCATAGGCCATTTTTTTGCCTGATGGAGTGCCAAGTGGGAAAGGGTGGCTTTGAGGCTGAAGGCAGCAGGAAAGCCTGCAGCCCCCAGGTCTGTGGGGCTACGCAAGCGGTTCCCAAAGAGCTTTAGAACAAGGCATAGTTTTCCTTGCTGGCTCTTTGGGCATGGGACCCATCTCCAGCCATAGGCCATTTTTGTGCCTGATGCGGCGCCAAGTGGGAAAGGGTGGCTTTGAGGCTGAAGGCAGCAGGAAAGCCCGCAGCCCCCAGGTCTGTGCGGCTACGCAAGCGGTTCCCAAAGAGCTTTAGAACAAGGCATAATTTTCCCTGCTGGCTCTCTGGGCGGGGGACCCATCTCCAGCCGTATGGCCATTTTTGTGCCTAGCGCGACGCCAAGTGGGAAAGGGTGGCTTTGAGGCTGAAGGCAGCAGCAAAGCCCGCAGCCCCCAGGTCTGTGGGGCTACGCAAGCGGTTCCCAAAGAGCTTTAGAACAAGGCATAGTTTTCCCTGCTGGCTCTTTGGGCATGGGACCCATCTCCAGCCATAGGCCATTTTTGTGCCTGGCGCGACGCCAAGTGGGAAAGGGTGGCTTTGAGGCTGAAGGCAGCAGGAAAGCCCGCAGCGCCAGGTCTGTGCGGCTACGCAAGCGGTTCCCAAAGAGCTTTAGAACAAGGCATAATTTTCCTTGCTGGCTCTCTGGGCGGGGGACCCATCTCCAGCCGTATGGCCATTTTTGTGCCTGGCGCGGCGCCAAGTGGGAAAGGGTGTTGTCGAGGCTGAAGGCAGCAGGAAAGCCCGCAGCCCCCAGGTCTGTGGGGCTACGCAAGCGGTTCCCAAAGAGCTTTAGAACAAGGCATAGTTTTCCCTGCTGGCTCTTTGGGCGGGGGACCCATCTCCAGCCGTATGGCCATTTTTGTGCCTGGCCCGGCGCCAAGCGGGAAACGGTGGCTTTGAGGCTGAAGGCAGCAGCAAAGCCCACACCCCCAGGTCTGTGGGGCTACGCAAGCGGTTCCCAAAGAGCTTTAGAAAAAGGCATAGTTTTCCCTGCTGGCTCTTTGGGCGGGGGACCCATCTCCAGCCGTATGGCCATTTTTGTGCTTGGCGCGGTGCCAAGTGGGAAAGGGTGGTTTTGACGCTGAAGGCAGCAGGAAAGCCCGCAGCCCCCAGGTCTGTGGGGCTACGCAAGCGGTTCCCAAAGAGCTTTAGAACAAGGCATAGTTTTCCCTGCTGGCTCTTTGGGCGGGGGACCCATCTCCAGCCGTATGGCCATTTTTGTGCCTGGCGCGGCGCCAAGTGGGAAAGGGTGGTTTTGAGGCTGAAGGCAGCAGCAAAGCCTGCAGCCCCCAGGTCTGTGGGGCCAAGCAAGCGGTTCCCAAAGAGCTTTAGAACAAGGCATAGTTTTCCCTGCTGGCTCTTTGGGCATGGGACCCATCTCCAGCCATAGGCCATTTTTGTGCCTGGCGCGGCGCCAAGTGGGAAAGGGTGGCTTTGAGGCTGAAGGCAGCAGGAAAGCCTGCAGCCCCCAGGTCTCTGGGGCTACGCAAGCAGTTCCCAAAGAGCTTTAGAACAAGGCATAATTTTCCCTGCTGGCTCTCTGGGCGGGGGACCCATCTCCAGCCTTAGGCCGTTTTTGTGCCTGGCGCGGCGCCAAGTGGGAAAGGGTGCTGTCGAGGCTGAAGGCAGCAGCAAAGCCTGCAGCCCCCAGGTCTGTGGGGCAATGCAAGCGGTTCCCAAAGAGCTTTAGAACAAGGCATAGTTTTCCCTGCTGGCTCTTTGGGCGGGGGACCCATCTCCAGTCGTATGGCTATTTCTATGCCTAGCGCGGTGCGTAGTGGGAAAGGGTGGTTTTGAGGCTGAAGGCAGCAGGAAAGCCCGCAGCCCCCAGGTCTGTGGGACTACGCAAGCAGTTCCCAAAGAGCTTTAGAACAAGGCATAATTTTCCCTGCTGTCTCTTTGGGCGGGGGACCCATCTCCAGCCATAGGCCATTTTTGTGCCTGGCGCGGCGCCAAGTGGGAAAGGGTGGTGTGGAGGCTGAATGCAGCAGGAAAGCCCGCAGCCCCCAGGTCTGTGCGGCTACGCAAGCGGTTCCCAAAGAGCTTTAGAACAAGGCAAAATTTTCCTTGCTGGCTCTCTGGGCGGGGGACCCATCTCCAGCCGTATGGCCATTTTTGTGCCTAGCGCGACGCCAAGTGGGAAAGGGTGGCTTTGAGGCTGAAGGCAGCAGCAAAGCCTGCAGCCCCCAGGTCTGTGGGGCTACGCAAGCGGTTCCCAAAGAGCTTTAGAACAAGGCATAGTTTTCCCTGCTGGCTCTTTGGGCATGGGACCCATCTCCAGCCATAGGCCATTTTTGTGCCTGGCGCGACACCAAGTGGGAAAGGGTGGCTTTGAGGCTGAAGGCAGCAGGAAAGCCCGCAGCCCCCAGGTCTGTGGGGCTACGCAAGCGGTTCCCAAAGAGCTTTAGAACAAGGCATAATTTTCCTTGCTGGCTCTCTGGGCGGGGGACCCATCTCCAGCCGTATGGCCATTTTTGTGCCTGGCGCGGCGCCAAGTGGGAAAGGGTGGTGTCGAGGCTGAAGGCAGCAGGAAAGCCCGCAGCCCCCAGGTCTGTGGGGCTACGCAAGCGGTTCCCAAAGAGCTTTAGAACAAGGCATAGTTTTCCCTGCTGGCTCTTTGGGCGGGGGACCCATCTCCAGCCGTATGGCCATTTTTGTGCCTGGCGCGGTGCGTAGTGGGAAAGGGTGGTTTTGAGGCTGAAGGCAGCAGGAAAGCCTGCAGCCCCCAGGTCTGTGGGGCCAAGCAAGCGGTTCCCAAAGAGCTTTAGAACAAGGCATAGTTTTCCCTGATGGCTCTTTGGGCATGGGACCCATCTCCAGCCATAGGCCATTTTTGTGCCTGATAGGGCGCCAAGTGGGAAAGGGTGGCTTTGAGGCTGAAGGCAGCAGGAAAGCCTGCAGCCCCCAGGTCTGTGGGGCTACGCAAGCGGTTCCCAAAGAGCTTTAGAAGAAGGCATAGTTTTCCCTGCTGGCTCTTTGGACGGGGGACCCATTTCCAGCCGTATGGCCATTTTTGTGCCTGGCGCGGTGCGTAGTGGTAAAGGGTGGTTTTGACGCTGAAGGCAGCAGGAAAGCCCGCAGCCCCCAGGTCTGTGGGGCTACGCAAGCGGTTCCCAAAGAGCTTTAGAACAAGGCATAGTTTTCCCTGCTGGCTCTTTGGGCGGGGGACCCATCTCCAGCCGTATGGCCATTTTTGTGCCTGGCGCGGCGCCAAGTGGGAAAGGGTGGTTTTGAGGCTGAAGGCAGCAGCAAAGCCTGCAGCCCCCAGGTCTGTGGGGCCAAGCAAGCTGTTCCCAAAGAGCTTTAGAACAAGGCATAGTTTTCCCTGCTGGCTCTTTGGGCATGGGACCCATCTCCAGCCATAGGCCATTTTTGTGCCTGGCGCGGCGCCAAGTGGGAAAGGGTGGCTTTGAGGCTGAAGGCAGCAGCAAAGCCTGCAGGCCCCAGGTCTGTGGGGCCACGCAAGCGGTTCCCAAAGAGCTTTAGAACAAGGCATAGTTTTCCTTGCTGGGTCTTTGGGCATGGGACCGATCTCCAGCCATAGGCCATTTTTTTGCCTGATGGAGTGCCAAGTGGGAAAGGGTGGCTTTGAGGCTGAAGGCAGCAGGAAAGCCTGCAGCCCCCAGGTCTGTGGGGCTACGCAAGCGGTTCCCAAAGAGCTTTAGAACAAGGCATAGTTTTCCTTGCTGGCTCTTTGGGCATGGGACCCATCTCCAGCCATAGGCCATTTTTGTGCCTGATGCGGCGCCAAGTGGGAAAGGGTGGCTTTGAGGCTGAAGGCAGCAGGAAAGCCCGCAGCCCCCAGGTCTGTGCGGCTACGCAAGCGGTTCCCAAAGAGCTTTAGAACAAGGCATAGTTTTCCCTGCTGGCTCTTTGGGCATGGGACCCATCTCCAGCCATAGGCCATTTTTGTGCCTGGCGCGACGCCAAGTGGGAAAGGGTGGCTTTGAGGCTGAAGGCAGCAGGAAAGCCCGCAGCGCCAGGTCTGTGCGGCTACGCAAGCGGTTCCCAAAGAGCTTTAGAACAAGGCATAATTTTCCTTGCTGGCTCTCTGGGCGGGGGACCCATCTCCAGCCGTATGGCCATTTTTGTGCCTGGCGCGGCGCCAAGTGGGAAAGGGTGGCTTTGACGCTGAAGGCAGCAGGAAAGCCCGCAGCCCCCAGGTCTGTGGGGCTACGCAAGCGGTTCCCAAAGAGCTTTAGAACAAGGCATAGTTTTCCCTACTGGCTCTTTGGGCGGGAGACCCATCTCCAGCCATAGGCCATTTTTGTGCCTGGCGCGACGCCAAGTGGGAAAGGGTGTTGTCGAGGCTGAAGGCAGCAGGAAAGCCCGCAGCCCCCAGGTCTGTGGGGCTACGCAAGCGGTTCCCAAAGAGCTTTAGAACAAGGCATAGTTTTCCCTGCTGGCTCTTTGGGCATGGGACCCATCTCCAGCCATAGGTCATTTTTGTGCCTGGCGCGACGCCAAGTGGGAAAGGGTGGTGTCGAGGTTGAAGGCAGCAGGAAAGCCTGCAGCCCCCAGGTCTGTGGGGCTACACAAGCGGTTCCCAAAGAGCTTTAGAACAAGGCATAGTTTTCCCTGCTGGCTCTTTGGGCATGGGACCCATCTCCAGCCGTATGGCCATTTTTGTGCCTGGCGCGGCGCCAAGTGGGAAAGGGTGGTGTCGAGGCTGAAGGCAGCAGGAAAGCCCGCAGCCCCCAGGTCTCTGGGGCTACGCAAGCGGTTCCCAAAGAGCTTTAGAACAAGGCATAGTTTTCCCTGCTGGCTCTTTGGGCGGGGGACCCATCTCCAGCCGTATGGCCATTTTTGTGCCTAGCGCGGCGCCAAATGGGAAAGGGTGGCTTTGAGGCTGAAGGCAGCAGGAAAGTCTGCAGCCCCCAGGTCTGTGGGGCTACGCAAGCGGTTCCCAAAGAGCTTTAGAACAAGGCATAGTCTTCCCTGCTGGCTCTCTGGGCCGGGGACCCATCTCCAGCCATAGGCCATTTTTGTGCCTGGCGCAGTGCCAAGTGGGAAAGGGTGGTGTCGAAGCTGAAGGCAGCAGCAAAGCCCGCAGCCCCCAGGTCTGTGGGGCTACGCAAGCGGTTCCCAAAGAGCTTTAGAACAAGGCATAGTTTTCCCTGCTGGCTCTTTGGGCGGGGGACCCATCTCCAGCCGTATGGCCATTTTTGTGCCTGGCGCGGTGCGTAGTGGGAAAGGGTGGTTTTGAGGCTGAAGGCAGCAGGAAAGCCTGCAGCCCCCAGGTCTGTGGGGCCAAGCAAGCGGTTCCCAAAGAGCTTTAGAACAAGGCATAGTTTTCCCTGCTGGCTCTTTGGGCATGGGACCCATCTCCAGCCATAGGCCATTTTTGTGCCTGATAGGGCGCCAAGTGGGAAAGGGTGGCTTTGAGGCTGAAGGCAGCAGGAAAGCCTGCAGCCCCCAGGTCTGTGGGGCTACGCAAGCGGTTCCCAAAGAGCTTTAGAAGAAGGCATAGTTTTCCCTGCTGGCTCTTTGGACGGGGGACCCATTTCCAGCCGTATGGCCATTTTTGTGCCTGGCGCGGTGCGTAGTGGTAAAGGGTGGTTTTGACGCTGAAGGCAGCAGGAAAGCCCGCAGCCCCCAGGTCTGTGCGGCTACGCAAGCGGTTCCCAAAGAGCTTTAGAACAAGGCATAGTTTTCCCTGCTGGCTCTTTGGGCGGGGGACCCATCTCCAGCCGTATGGCCATTTTTGTGCCTGGCGCGGCGCCAAGTGGGAAAGGGTGGTTTTGAGGCTGAAGGCAGCAGCAAAGCCTGCAGCCCCCACGTCTGTGGGGCCAAGCAAGCTGTTCCCAAAGAGCTTTAGAACAAGGCATAGTTTTCCCTGCTGGCTCTTTGGGCATGGGACCCATCTCCAGCCATAGGCCATTTTTGTGCCTGGCGCGGCGCCAAGTGGGAAAGGGTGGCTTTGAGGCTGAAGGCAGCAGCAAAGCCTGCAGGCCCCACGTCTGTGGGGCCACGCAAGCGGTTCCCAAAGAGCTTTAGAACAAGGCATAGTTTTCCTTGCTGGGTCTTTGGGCATGGGACCGATCTCCAGCCATAGGCCATTTTTTTGCCTGATGGAGTGCCAAGTGGGAAAGGGTGGCTTTGAGGCTGAAGGCAGCAGGAAAGCCTGCAGCCCCCAGGTCTGTGGGGCTACGCAAGCGGTTCCCAAAGAGCTTTAGAACAAGGCATAGTTTTCCTTGCTGGCTCTTTGGGCATGGGACCCATCTCCAGCCATAGGCCATTTTTGTGCCTGATGCGGCGCCAAGTGGGAAAGGGTGGCTTTGAGGCTGAAGGCAGCAGGAAAGCCCGCAGCCCCCAGGTCTGTGGGGCTACGCAAGCGGTTCCCAAAGAGCTTTAGAACAAGGCATAGTTTTCCCTGCTGGCTCTTTGGGCATGGGACCCATCTCCAGCCATAGGCCATTTTTGTGCCTGGCGCGACGCCAAGTGGGAAAGGGTGGCTTTGAGGCTGAAGGCAGCAGGAAAGCCCGCAGCGCCAGGTCTGTGCGGCTACGCAAGCGGTTCCCAAAGAGCTTTAGAACAAGGCATAATTTTCCTTGCTGGCTCTCTGGGCGGGGGACCCATCTCCAGCCGTATGGCCATTTTTGTGCCTGGCGCGGCGCCAAGTGGGAAAGGGTTGCTTTGAGGCTGAAGACAGCAGGAAAGCCCGCAGCCCCCAGGTCTGTGGGGCTACGCAAGCGGTTCCCAAAGAGCTTTAGAACAAGGCATAGTTTTCCCTGCTGGCTCTTTGGGCGGGGGACCCATCTGCAGACATATGGCCATTTTTGTGCCTGGCACGACGCCAAGTGGGAAAGGGTGGCTTTGACGCTGAAGGCAGCAGGAAAGCCCGCAGCCCCCAGGTCTGTGGGGCTACGCAAGCGGTTCCCAAAGAGCTTTAGAACAAGGCATAGTTTTCCCTGCTGGCTCTTTGGGCATGGGACCCATCTCCAGCCATAGGCCATTTTTGTGCCTGGCGCGACGCCAAGTGGGAAAGGGTGGTGTCGAGGTTGAAGGCAGCAGGAAAGCCTGCAGCCCCCAGGTCTGTGGGGCTACACAAGCGGTTCCCAAAGAGCTTTAGAACAAGGCATAGTTTTCCCTGCTGGCTCTTTGGGCATGGGACCCATCTCCAGCCGTATGGCCATTTTTGTGCCTGGCGCGGCGCCAAGTGGGAAAGGGTGGTGTCGAGGCTGAAGGCAGCAGGAAAGCCCGCAGCCCCCAGGTCTCTGGGGCTACGCAAGCGGTTCCCAAAGAGCTTTAGAACAAGGCATAGTTTTCCCTGCTGGCTCTTTGGGCGGGGGACCCATCTCCAGCCGTATGGCCATTTTTGTGCCTAGCGCGGCGCCAAATGGGAAAGGGTGGCTTTGAGGCTGAAGGCAGCAGGAAAGTCTGCAGCCCCCAGGTCTGTGGGGCTACGCAAGCGGTTCCCAAAGAGCTTTAGAACAAGGCATAGTCTTCCCTGCTGGCTCTCTGGGCCGGGGACCCATCTCCAGCCATAGGCCATTTTTGTGCCTGGCGCAGTGCCAAGTGGGAAAGGGTGGTGTCGAGGCTGAAGGCAGCAGCAAAGCCCGCAGCCCCCAGGTCTGTGGGGCTACGCAAGCGTTTCCCAAAGAGCTTTAGAAGAAGGCATAGTTTTCCCTGCTGGCTCTTTGGGCGGGGGACCCATCTCCAGCCATAGGCCATTTTTGTGCCTGGCGCGGCGCCAAGTGGGAAAGGGTGGTGTCGAGGCTGAAGGCAGCAGGAAAGCCCGCAGCCCCCAGGTCTGTGCGGCTACGCAAGCGGTTCCCAAAGAGCTTTAGAACAAGGCATAGTTTTCCCTGCTGGCTCTTTGGGCGGGGGACCCATCTCCAGCCATAGGCCATTTTTGTGCCTGGCGCGGCGCCAAGTGGGAAAGGGTGGCTTTGAGGCTGAAGGCAGCAGGAAAGCCTGCAGCCCCCAGGTCTGTGGGGCTACGCAAGCGGTTCCCAAAGAGCTTTAGAACAAGGCATAGTTTTCCCTGCTGGCTCTTTGGGCGGGGGACCCATCTCCAGCCGTATGGCCATTTTTGTGCCTGGCCCGGCGCCAAGTGGGAAATGGTGCTGTCGAGGCTGAAGGCAGCAGGAAAGCCCACAGCCCCCAGGTCTGTGGGGCTACGCAAGCGGTTCCCAAAGAGCTTTAGAACAAGGCATAGTTTTCCCTGCTGGCTCTTTGGGCGGGGGACCCATCTCCAGCCGTATGGCCATTTTTGTGCCTGGCGCGGTGCGTAGTGTGAAAGGGTGGTTTTGAGGCTGAAGGCAGCAGGAAAGCCTGCAGCCCACAGCTCTGTGGGGCCAAGGAAGCTGTTCCCAAAGAGCTTTAGAACAAGGCATAGTTTTCCGTGATGGCTCTTTGGGCATGGGACCCATCTCCAGCCATAGGCCATTTTTGTGCCTGGCGCGGTGCGTAGTGGGAAAGGGTGGCTTTGAGGCTGAAGGCAGCAGGAAAGCCCGCAGCCCCCAGGTCTGTGGGGCTACGCAAGCGGTTCCCAAAGAGCTTTAGAACAAGGCATAGTTTTCCTTGCTGGCTCTTTGGGCATGAGACCCATATCCAGCCATAGGCCATTTTTGTGCCTGGCCCGGCGCCAAGTGGGAAAGGGTGGTGTCGAGGCTGAAGGCAGCAGCAAAGCCCGAAGCCCCCAGGTCTGTAGGGCTACGCAAGCGGTTCCCAAAGAGCTTTAGAACAAGGCATAGTTTTCCCTGCTGGCTCTTTGGGCGGGGGACCCATCTCCAGCCATAGGCCATTTTTGTGCCTGGCGCGACGCCAAGTGGGAAAGGATGGTGTCGAGGTTGAAGGCAGCAGGAAAGCCTGCAGCCCCCAGGTCTGTGGGGCTACGCAAGCGGTTCCCAAAGAGCTTTAGAACAAGGCATAGTTTTCCCTGCTGGCTCCTTGGGCGGGGGACCCATCTCCAGCCGTATGGCCATTTTTGTGCCTGGCGCGGCGCCCAGTGGGAAAGGGTGGTGTCGAGGCTGAAGGCAGCAGGAAAGCCCGCAGCTCCCAGGTCTGTGGAGCTACGCAAGTGGTTCCCAAAGAGCTTTAGAACAAGGCATAGTTTTCCTTGCTGGCTCTTTGGGCAGGGGACCCATCTCCAGCCGTATGGCCATTTTTGTGCCTGATGCGGCGTCCAGTGGAAAAGGGTGGCTTTGAGGCTGAAGGCAGCAGCAAAGCCTGCAGCCCCCAGGTCTGTGGGGCTACGCAAGCGGTTCCCAAAGAGCTTTAGAACAAGGCATAGTTTTCCCTGCTGGCTCTTTGGGCGGGGGACCCATCTCCAGCTGTATGGCCATTTTTGTGCCTGGCGCGGTGCCAAGTGGGAAAGGGTGGTGTCGAGTCTGAAGGCAGCAGGAAAGCCCGCAGCCCCCAGGTCTGTGGGGCTACGCAAGCGGTTCCCAAAGAGCTTTAGAAGAAGGCATAGTTTTCCCTGCTGGCTCTTTGGGCGGGGGACCCATCTCCAGCCGTATGGCCATTTTTGTGCCTAGCGCGGCGCCAAGTGGGAAAGGGTGGTGTCGAGGCTGAAGGCAGCAGGAAAGCCCGCAGCCCCCAGGTCTGTGGGGCTACGCAAGCGGTTCCCAAAGAGCTTTAGAACAAGGCATAGTTTTCCTTGCTGGCTCTTTGGGCGGGGGACCCATCTCCAGCCGTATGGCCATTTTTGTGCCTGGCACGGCGCCAAGTGGGAAAGGGTGGTGTCGAGGCTGAAGGCAGCAGCAAAGCCCGCAGCCCCCAGGTCTGTAGGGCTACGCAAGCGGTTCCCAAAGAGCTTTAGAACAAGGCATAGTTTTCCCTGCTGGCTCTTTGGGCGGGGGACCCATCTCCAGCCGTATGGCCATTTTTGTGCCTGGCCCGGTGCCAAGTGTGAAAGGGTGGCTTTGAGGCTGAAGGCAGGAGCAAAGCCTGCAGCCCTAAGGTCTTTGGGGCTACGCAAGCGGTTCCCAAAGAGCTTTAGAACAAGGCATAGTTTTCCCTGCTGGCTGTTAGGGCATGGGACCCATCTCCAGCCATAGGCCATTTTTGTGCCTGGCGCGATGCCAAGTGGGAAAGGGTGGTGTCGAGTCTGAAGGCAGCAGGAAAGCCTGCAGCCCCCAGGTCTGTGGGGCTACGCAAGCGGTTCCCAAAGAGCTTTAGAACAAGGCATAGTTTTCCCTGCTGGCTCTTTGGGCGGGGGACCCATCTCCAGTCGTATGGCTATTTCTATGCCTAGCACGGTGCGTAGTGGGAAAGGGTGGTTTTGAGGCTGAAGGCAGCAGGAAAGCCCGCAGCCCCCAGGTCTGTGGGACTACGCAAGCAGTTCCCAAAGAGCTTTAGAACAAGGCATAATTTTCCCTGCTGTCTCTTTGGGCGGGGGACCCATCTCCAGCCATAGGCCATTTTTGTGCCTGGCGCGGCGCCAAGTGGGAAAGGGTGGTGTGGAGGCTGAATGCAGCAGGAAAGCCCGCAGCCCCCAGGTCTGTGCGGCTACGCAAGCGGTTCCCAAAGAGCTTTAGAACAAGGCAAAATTTTCCTTGCTGGCTCTCTGGGCGGGGGACCCATCTCCAGCCGTATGGCCATTTTTGTGCCTAGCGCGACGCCAAGTGGGAAAGGGTGGCTTTGAGGCTGAAGGCAGCAGCAAAGCCTGCAGCCCCCAGGTCTGTGGGGCTACGCAAGCGGTTCCCAAAGAGCTTTAGAACAAGGCATAGTTTTCCCTGCTGGCTCTTTGGGCATGGGACCCATCTCCAGCCATAGGCCATTTTTGTGCCTGGCGCGACACCAAGTGGGAAAGGGTGGCTTTGAGGCTGAAGGCAGCAGGAAAGCCTGCAGCCCCCAGGTCTGTGGGGCTACGCAAGCGGTTCCCAAAGAGCTTTAGAACAAGGCATAATTTTCCTTGCTGGCTCTCTGGGCGGGGGACCCATCTCCAGCCTTAGGCCATTTTTGTGCCTGGCGCGGCGCCAAGTGGGAAAGGGTGGCTTTGAGGCTGAAGGCAGCAGGAAAGCCTGCAGCCCCCAGGTCTGTGGGGCTACGCAAGCGGTTCCCAAAGAGCTTTAGAACAAGGCATAATTTTCCTTGCTGGCTCTTTGGGCGGGGGACCCATCTCCAGCCGTATGGCCATTTTTGTGCCTGGCGCGGCGCCAAGTGGGAAAGGGTGGTGTCGAGGCTGAAGGCAGCAGGAAAGCCCGCAGCCCCCAGGTCTGTGGGGCTACGCAAGCGGTTCCCAAAGAGCTTTAGAACAAGGCATAGTTTTCCCTGCTGGCTCTTTGGGCGGGGGACCCATCTCCAGCCGTATGGCCATTTTTGTGCCTGGCGCGGTGCGTAGTGGGAAAGGGTGGTTTTGAGGCTGAAGGCAGCAGGAAAGCCCGCAGCCCCCAGGTCTGTGGGGCTATGCAAGCGGTTCCCAAAGAGCTTTAGAACAAGGCATAGTTTTCCCTGATGGCTCTTTGGGCATGGGACCCATCTCCAGCCATAGGCCATTTTTGTGCCTGATAGGGCGCCAAGTGGTAAAGGGTGGTTTTGACGCTGAAGGCAGCAGGAAAGCCCGCAGCCCCCAGGTCTGTGCGGCTACGCAAGCGGTTCCCAAAGAGCTTTAGAACAAGGCATAGTTTTCCCTGCTGGCTCTTTGGGCGGGGGACCCATCTCCAGCCGTATGGCCATTTTTGTGCCTGGCGCGGCGCCAAGTGGGAAAGGGTGGTTTTGAGGCTGAAGGCAGCAGCAAAGCCTGCAGCCCCCAGGTCTGTGGGGCCAAGCAAGCTGTTCCCAAAGAGCTTTAGAACAAGGCATAGTTTTCCCTGCTGGCTCTTTGGGCATGGGACCCATCTCCAGCCATAGGCCATTTTTGTGCCTGGCGCGGCGCCAAGTGGGAAAGGGTGGCTTTGAGGCTGAAGGCAGCAGCAAAGCCTGCAGGCCCCACGTCTGTGGGGCCACGCAAGCGGTTCCCAAAGAGCTTTAGAACAAGGCATAGTTTTCCTTGCTGGGTCTTTGGGCATGGGACCGATCTCCAGCCATAGGCCATTTTTTTGCCTGATGGAGTGCCAAGTGGGAAAGGGTGGCTTTGAGGCTGAAGGCAGCAGCAAAGCCTGCAGCCCCCAGGTCTGTGGGGCTACGCAAGCGGTTCCCAAAGAGCTTTAGAACAAGGCATAGTTTTCCTTGCTGGCTCTTTGGGCATGGGACCCATCTCCAGCCATAGGCCATTTTTGTGCCTGATGCGGCGCCAAGTGGGAAAGGGTGGCTTTGAGGCTGAAGGCAGCAGGAAAGCCCGCAGCCCCCAGGTCTGTGCGGCTACGCAAGCGGTTCCCAAAGAGCTTTAGAACAAGGCATAATTTTCCTTGCTGGCTCTCTGGGCGGGGGACCCATCTCCAGCCGTATGGCCATTTTTGTGCCTAGCGCGACGCCAAGTGGGAAAGGGTGGCTTTGAGGCTGAAGGCAGCAGCAAAGCCCGCAGCCCCCAGGTCTGTGGGGCTACGCAAGCGGTTCCCAAAGAGCTTTAGAACAAGGCATAGTTTTCCCTGCTGGCTCTTTGGGCATGGGACCCATCTCCAGCCATAGGCCATTTTTGTGCCTGGCGCGACGCCAAGTGGGAAAGGGTGGTGTCGAGGCTGAAGGCAGCAGGAAAGCCCGCAGCGCCAGGTCTGTGCGGCTACGCAAGCGGTTCCCAAAGAGCTTTAGAACAAGGCATAATTTTCCTTGCTGGCTCTCTGGGCGGGGGACCCATCTCCAGCCGTATGGCCATTTTTGTGCCTGGCGCGGCGCCAAGTGGGAAAGGGTGTTGTCGAGGCTGAAGGCAGCAGGAAAGCCCGCAGCCCCCAGGTCTGTGGGGCTACGCAAGCGGTTCCCAAAGAGCTTTAGAACAAGGCATAGTTTTCCCTGCTGGCTCTTTGGGCGGGGGACCCATCTCCAGCCGTATGGCCATTTTTGTGCCTGGCGCGGCGCCAAGTGGGAAAGGGTGGTTTTGAGGCTGAAGGCAGCAGGAAAGCCCGCAGCCCCCAGGTCTGTGGGGCTACGCAAGCGGTTCCCAAAGAGCTTTAGAACAAGGCATAGTTTTCCCTGCTGGCTCTTTGGGCGGGGGACCCATCTCCAGCCGTATGGCCATTTTTGTGCCTGGCCCGGCGCCAAGCGGGAAACGGTGGCTTTGAGGCTGAAGGCAGCAGCAAAGCCCACACCCCCAGGTCTGTGGGGCTACGCAAGCGGTTCCCAAAGAGCTTTAGAAAAAGGCATAGTTTTCCCTGCTGGCTCTTTGGGCGGGGGACCCATCTCCAGCCGTATGGCCATTTTTGTGCTTGGCGCGGCGCCAAGTGGGAAAGGGTGGTTTTGACGCTGAAGGCAGCAGGAAAGCCCGCAGCCCCCAGGTCTGTGCGGCTACGCAAGCGGTTCCCAAAGAGCTTTAGAACAAGGCATAGTTTTCCCTGCTGGCTCTTTGGGCGGGGGACCCATCTCCAGCCGTATGGCCATTTTTGTGCCTGGCGCGGCGCCAAGTGGGAAAGGGTGGCTTTGAGGCTGAAGACAGCAGGAAAGCCTGCAGCCCCCAGGTCTGTGGGGCTACGCAAGCGGTTCCCAAAGAGCTTTAGAACAAGGCATAGTTTTCCCTGCTGGCTCTTTGGGTGGGGGACCCATCTCCAGCCGTATGGCCATTTTTGTGCCTGGCGCGGCGCCAAGTGGGAAAGGGTGGCTTTGAGGCTGAAGGCAGCAGGAAAGCCTGCAGCCCCCAGGTCTCTGGGGCTACGCAAGCAGTTCCCAAAGAGCTTTAGAACAAGGCATAATTTTCCCTGCTGGCTCTCTGGGCGGGGGACCCATCTCCAGCCTTAGGCCGTTTTTGTGCCTGGCGCGGCGCCAAGAGGGAAAGGGTGCTGTCGAGGCTGAAGGCAGCAGCAAAGCCTGCAGCCCCCAGGTCTGTGGGGCTATGCAAGCGGTTCCCAAAGAGCTTTAGAACAAGGCATAGTTTTCCCTGCTGGCTCTTTGGGCGGGGGACCCATCTCCAGTCGTATGGCTATTTCTATGCCTAGCGCGGTGCGTAGTGGGAAAGGGTGGTTTTGAGGCTGAAGGCAGCAGGAAAGCCCGCAGCCCCCAGGTCTGTGGGGCTACGCAAGCAGTTCCCAAAGAGCTTTAGAACAAGGCATAATTTTCCCTGCTGTCTCTTTGGGCGGGGGACCCATCTCCAGCCATAGGCCATTTTTGTGCCTGGCGCGGCGCCAAGTGGGAAAGGGTGGTGTGGAGGCTGAATGCAGCAGGAAAGCCCGCAGCCCCCAGGTCTGTGGGGCTACACAAGCGGTTCCCAAAGAGCTTTAGAACAAGGCATAGTTTTCCCTGCTGGCTCTTTGAGCATGGGACCCATCTCCAGCCATAGGCCATTTTTGTGCCTGGCGCGGCGCCAAGTGGGAAAGGGTGGCTTTGAGGCTGAAGGCAGCAGGAAAGCCTGCAGCCCCCAGGTCTCTGGGGCTACGCAAGCAGTTCCCAAAGAGCTTTAGAACAAGGCATAATTTTCCCTGCTGGCTCTTTGGGCGGGGGACCCATCTCCAGTCGTATGGCTATTTCTATGCCTAGCGCGGTGCGTAGTGGGAAAGGGTGGTTTTGAGGCTGAAGGCAGCAGGAAAGCCCGCAGCCCCCAGGTCTGTGGGACTACGCAAGCAGTTCCCAAAGAGCTTTAGAACAAGGCATAATTTTCCCTGCTGGCTCTTTGGGCGGGGGACCCATCTCCAGCCATAGGCCATTTTTGTGCCTGGCGCGGCGCCAAGTGGGAAAGGGTGGTGTGGAGGCTAAATGCAGCAGGAAAGCCCGCAGCCCCCAGGTCTGTGGGGCTACGCAAGCGGTTCCCAAAGAGCTTTAGAACAAGGCATAATTTTCCCTGCTGGCTCTTTGGGCGGGGGACCCATCTCCAGCCATAGGCCATTTTTGTGCCTGGCGCGGCGCCAAGTGGGAAAGGGTGGTGTGGAGGCTAAATGCAGCAGGAAAGCCCGCAGCCCCCAGGTCTGTGGGGCTACGCAAGCGGTTCCCAAAGAGCTTTAGAACAAGGCATAGTTTTCCCTGCTGGCTCTTTGAGCATGGGACCCATCTCCAGCCATAGGCCATTTTTGTGCCTGATGCGGCGCCAAGTGGGAAAGGGTGGCTTTGAGGCTGAAGACAGCAGGAAAGCCTGCAGCCCCCAGGTCTGTGGGGCTACGCAAGCGGTTCCCAAAGAGCTTTAGAACAAGGCATAGTTTTCCCTGCTGGCTCTTTGGGTGGGGGACCCATCTCCAGCCGTATGGCCATTTTTGTGCCTGGCGCGGCGCCAAGTGGGAAAGGGTGGCTTTGAGGCTGAAGGCAGCAGCAAAGCCTGCAGCCCCAAGGTCTGTGGGGCTACGCAAGCGGTTCCCAAAGAGCTTTAGAACAAGTCATAGTTTTCCCAGCTGGCTCTTTGGGCATGGGACCCATCTCCAGCCGTATGGCCATTTTTGTGCCTGGCGCGGCGCCAAGTGGGAAAGGGTGGTGTCGAGGCTGAAGGCAGCAGGAAAGCCCGCAGCCCCCAGGTCTGTGGGGCTATGCAAGCGGTTCCCAAAGAGCTTTAGAACAAGGCATAGTTTTCCCTGCTGGCTCTTTGGGTGGGGGACCCATCTCCAGACGTATGGCTATTTTTGTGCCTGGCGCGGTGCGTAGTGGCATAGGGTGGTTTTGAGGCTGAAGGCAGCAGGAAAGCCCGCAGCCCCCAGGTCTGTGGGGCCAAGCAAGCGGTTCCCAGAGAGCTTTAGAACAAGGCATAGTTTTCCCTGCTGGCTCTTTGGGCGGGGGACCCATCTCCAGCCATATGGCCATTTTTGTGCCTGGCGCGGTGCGTAGTGGGAAAGGGTGGTTTTGAGGCTGAAGGCAGCAGGAAAGCCCGCAGCCCCCAGGTCTGTGGGGCCAAGCAAGCGGTTCCCAAAGAGCTTTAGAACAAGGCATAGTTTTCCCTGCTGGCTCTTTGGGCATGGGACCCATCTCCAGCCATAGGCCATTTTTGTGCCTGGCGCGGCGCCAAGTGGGAAAGGGTGGCTTTGAGGCTGAAGGCAGCAGCAAAGCCCGCAGCCCCCAGGTCTGTGGGGCTACGCAAGCGGTTCCCAAAGAGCTTTAGAACAAGGCATAGTTTTCCCTGCTGGCTCTTTGGGCGGGGGACCCATCTCCAGCCGTATGGCCATTTTTGTGCCTGATAGGGCGCCAAGTGGGAAAGGGTGGTGTCGAGGCTGAAGACAGCAGGAAAGCCTGCAGCCCCCAGGTCTGTGGGGCTACGCAAGCGGTTCCCAAAGAGCTTTAGAACAAGGCATAGTTTTCCCTGCTGGCTCTTTGGGCGGGGGACCCATCTCCAGCCGTATGGCCATTTTTGAGCCTGGCGCGGCGCCAGGTGGGAAAGGGTGGCTTTGAGGCTGAAGGCAGGAGCAAAGCCTGCAGCCCCCAGGTCTGTGGGGCTACGCAAGCGGTTCCCAAAGAGCTTTAGAACAAGGCATAGTTTTCCCTGCTGGCTCTTAGGGCGGGGGACCCATCTCCAGCCGTATGGCCATTTTTGAGCCTGGCGCGGCGCCAAGTGGGAAAGGGTGGTGTCGAGGCTGAAGGCAGCAGGAAAGCCCGCAGCCCCCAGGTCTGTGGGGCTACGCAAGCGGTTCCCAAAGAGCTTTAGAACAAGGCATAGTTTTCCCTGCTCGCTCTTTGGGCGGGGGACCCATCTCCAGCCGTATGGCCATTTTTGTGCCTGGCGAAGCCCCAAGAGGGAAAGGGTGGCTTTGAATCTGAAGGCAGCAGGAAAGCCCGCAGCCCCCACGTCTGTGGGGCCAAGCAAGCGGTTCCCAAAGAGCTTTAGAACAAGGCATAATTTTCCTTGCTGGCTCTCTGGGCGGGGGACCCATCTCCAGCCGTATGGCCATTTTTGTGCCTGGCGCGGCGCCAAGTGGGAAAGGGTGTTGTCGAGGCTGAAGGCAGCAGGAAAGCCCGCAGCCCCCAGGTCTGTGGGGCTACGCAAGCGGTTCCCAAAGAGCTTTAGAACAAGGCATAGTTTTCCCTGCTGGCTCTTTGGGCGGGGGACCCATCTCCAGCCGTATGGCCATTTTTGTGCCTGGCGCGGCGCCAAGTGGGAAAGGGTGGTTTTGAGGCTGAAGGCAGCAGGAAAGCCCGCAGCCCCCAGGTCTGTGGGGCTACGCAAGCGGTTCCCAAAGAGCTTTAGAACAAGGCATAGTTTTCCCTGCTGGCTCTTTGGGCGGGGGCGGGGGACCCATCTCCAGCCGTATGGCCATTTTTGTGCCTGGCCCGGCGCCAAGCGGGAAACGGTGGCTTTGAGGCTGAAGGCAGCAGCAAAGCCCACACCCCCAGGTCTGTGGGGCTACGCAAGCGGTTCCCAAAGAGCTTTAGAAAAAGGCATAGTTTTCCCTGCTGGCTCTTTGGGCGGGGGACCCATCTCCAGCCGTATGGCCATTTTTGTGCCTGGCGCGGCGCCAAGTGGGAAAGGGTGGTTTTGAGGCTGAAGGCAGCAGCAAAGCCTGCAGCCCCCAGGTCTGTGGGGCCAAGCAAGCGGTTCCCAAAGAGCTTTAGAACAAGGCATAGTTTTCCCTGCTGGCTCTTTGGGCATGGGACCCATCTCCAGCCATAGGCCATTTTTGTGCCTGGCGCGGCGCCAAGTGGGAAAGGGTGGCTTTGAGGCTGAAGGCAGCAGGAAAGCCTGCAGCCCCCAGGTCTCTGGGGCTACGCAAGCAGTTCCCAAAGAGCTTTAGAACAAGGCATAATTTTCCCTGCTGGCTCTCTGGGCGGGGGACCCATCTCCAGCCTTAGGCCGTTTTTGTGCCTGGCGCGGCGCCAAGTGGGAAAGGGTGCTGTCGAGGCTGAAGGCAGCACCTGCAGCCCCCAGGTCTGTGGGGCTATGCAAGCGGTTCCCAAAGATCTTTAGAACAAGGCATAGTTTTCCCTGCTGGCTCTTTGGGCGGGGGACCCATCTCCAGACGTATGGCTATTTTTGTGCCTGGCGCGGTGCGTAGTGGCATAGGGTGGTTTTGAGGCTGAAGGCAGCAGGAAAGCCCGCAGCCCCCAGGTCTGTGGGGCCAAGCAAGCGGTTCCCAGAGAGCTTTAGAACAAGGCATAGTTTTCCCTGCTGGCTCTTTGGGCGGGGGACCCATCTCCAGCCATATGGCCATTTTTGTGCCTGGCGCGGTGCGTAGTGGGAAAGGGTGGTTTTGAGGCTGAAGGCAGCAGGAAAGCCCGCAGCCCCCAGGTCTGTGGGCCAAGCAAGCGGTTCCCAAAGAGCTTTAGAACAAGGCATAGTTTTCCCTGCTGGCTCTTTGGGCATGGGACCCATCTCCAGCCATAGGCCATTTTGTGCCTGGCGCGGCGCCAAGTGGGAAAGGGTGGCTTTGAGGCTGAAGGCAGCAGCAAAGCCCGCAGCCCCCAGGTCTGTGGGGCTACGCAAGCGGTTCCCAAAGAGCTTTAGAACAAGGCATAGTTTTCCCTGCTGGCTCTTTGGGGCGGGGGACCCATCTCCAGCCGTATGGCCATTTTTGTGCCTGATAGGGCGCCAAGTGGGAAAGGGTGGTGTCGAGGCTGAAGACAGCAGGAAAGCCTGCAGCCCCCAGGTCTGTGGGGCTACGCAAGCGGTTCCCAAAGAGCTTTAGAACAAGGCATAGTTTTCCCTGCTGGCTCTTTGGGCGGGGGACCCATCTCCAGCCGTATGGCCATTTTTGAGCCTGGCGCGGCGCCAGGTGGGAAAGGGGTGGCTTTGAGGCTGAAGGCAGGAGCAAAGCCTGCAGCCCCCAGGTCTGTGGGGCTACGCAAGCGGTTCCCAAAGAGCTTTAGAACAAGGCATAGTTTTCCCTGCTGGCTCTTAGGGCGGGGGGACCCATCTCCAGCCGTATGGCCATTTTTGAGCCTGGCGCGGCGCCAAGTGGGAAAGGGTGGTGTCGAGGCTGAAGGCAGCAGGAAAGCCCGCAGCCCCCAGGTCTGTGGGGCTACGCAAGCGGTTCCCAAAGAGCTTTAGAACAAGGCATAGTTTTCCCTGCTCGCTCTTTGGGCGGGGGACCCATCTCCAGCCGTATGGCCATTTTTGTGCCTGGCGAAGCCCAAGAGGGAAAGGGTGGCTTTGAATCTGAAGGCAGCAGGAAAGCCCGCAGCCCCCAGGTCTGTGGGGCTACGCAAGCGGTTCCCAAAGAGCTTTAGAACAAGGCATAATTTTCCTTGCTGGCTCTTTGGGCGGGGGACCCATCTCCAGCCGTATGGCCATTTTTGTGCCTGGCGCGGCGCCAAGTGGGAAAGGGTGTTGTCGAGGCTGAAGGCAGCAGGAAAGCCCGCAGCCCCCAGGTCTGTGGGGCTACGCAAGCGGTTCCCAAAGAGCTTTAGAACAAGGCATAGTTTTCCCTGCTGGCTCTTTGGGCGGGGGACCCATCTCCAGCCGTATGGCCATTTTTGTGCCTGGCGCGGCGCCAAGTGGGAAAGGGTGGTTTTGAGGCTGAAGGCAGCAGGAAAGCCCGCAGCCCCCAGGTCTGTGGGGCTACGCAAGCGGTTCCCAAAGAGCTTTAGAACAAGGCATAGTTTTCCCTGCTGGCTCTTTGGGCGGGGGACCCATCTCCAGCCGTATGGCCATTTTTGTGCCTGGCCCGGCGCCAAGCGGGAAACGGTTGGCTTTGAGGCTGAAGGCAGCAGCAAAGCCCACACCCCCAGGTCTGTGGGGGCTACGCAAGCGGTTCCCAAAGAGCTTTAGAAAAAGGCATAGTTTTCCCTGCTGGCTCTTTGGGCGGGGGACCCATCTCCAGCCGTATGGCCATTTTTGTGCCTGGCGCGGCGCCAAGTGGGAAAGGGTGGTTTTGAGGCTGAAGGCAGCAGGAAAGCCTGCAGCCCCCAGGTCTCTGGGGCTACGCAAGCAGTTCCCAAAGAGCTTTAGAACAAGGCATAATTTTCCCTGCTGGCTCTCTGGGCGGGGGGACCCATCTCCAGCCTTAGGCCGTTTTTGTGCCTGGCGCGGCGCCAAGTGGGAAAGGGTGCTGTCGAGGCTGAAGGCAGCAGCAAAGCCTGCAGCCCCCAGGTCTGTGGGGCCAAGCAAGCGGTTCCCAAAGAGCTTTAGAACAAGGCATAGTTTTCCCTGCTGGCTCTTTGGGCATGGGACCCATCTCCAGCCATAGGCCATTTTTTGTGCCTGGCGCGGCGCCAAGTGGGAAAGGGTGGCTTTGAGGCTGAAGGCAGCAGGAAAGCCTGCAGCCCCCAGGTCTCTGGGGCTACGCAAGCAGTTCCCAAAGAGCTTTAGAAACAAGGCATAATTTTCCCTGCTGGCTCTCTGGGCGGGGGACCCATCTCCAGCCTTAGGCCGTTTTTGTGCCTGGCGCGGCGCCAAGTGGGAAAGGGTGCTGTCGAGGCTGAAGGCAGCAGCAAAGCCTGCAGCCCCCAGGTCTGTGGGGCTATGCAAGCGGTTCCCAAAGAGCTTTAGAACAAGGCATAGTTTTCCCTGCTGGCTCTTTGGGCGGGGGACCCATCTCCAGTCGTATGGCTATTTCTATGCCTAGCGCGGTGCGTAGTGGGAAAGGGTGGTTTTGAGGCTGAAGGCAGCAGGAAAGCCCGCAGCCCCCAGGTCTGTGGGACTACGCAAGCAGTTCCCAAAGAGCTTTAGAACAAGGCATAATTTTCCCTGCTGTCTCTTTGGGCGGGGGACCCATCTCCAGCCATAGGCCATTTTTGTGCCTGGCGCGGCGCCAAGTGGGAAAGGGTGGTGTGGAGGCTGAATGCAGCAGGAAAGCCCGCAGCCCCCAGGTCTGTGGGGCTACACAAGCGGTTCCCAAAGAGCTTTAGAACAAGGCATAGTTTTCCCTGCTGGCTCTTTGAGCATGGGACCCATCTCCAGCCATAGGCCATTTTTGTGCCTGGCGCGGCGCCAAGTGGGAAAGGGTGGCTTTGAGGCTGAAGGCAGCAGGAAAGCCTGCAGCCCCCAGGTCTCTGGGGGCTACGCAAGCAGTTCCCAAAGAGCTTTAGAACAAGGCATAATTTTCCCTGCTGGCTCTCTGGGCGGGGGACCCATCTCCAGCCATAGGCCGTTTTTGTGCCTGGCGCGGCGCCAAGTGGGAAAGGGTGCTGTCGAGGCTGAAGGCAGCAGCAAAGCCTGCAGCCCCCAGGTCTGTGGGGCTATGCAAGCGGTTCCCAAAGAGCTTT
The DNA here is from genome assembly GCF_028500815.1 of Rissa tridactyla. Taxonomy (NCBI): domain Eukaryota; kingdom Metazoa; phylum Chordata; class Aves; order Charadriiformes; family Laridae; genus Rissa; species Rissa tridactyla. The sequence goes on from NW_026529552.1 coordinate 55,565, forward strand.
AGAACAAGGCATAGTTTTCCCTGCTGGCTCTTTGGGCGGGGGACCCATCTCCAGTCGTATGGCTATTTCTATGCCTAGCGCGGTGCGTAGTGGGAAAGGGTGGTTTTGAGGCTGAAGGCAGCAGGAAAGCCCGCAGCCCCCAGGTCTGTGGGACTACGCAAGCAGTTCCCAAAGAGCTTTAGAACAAGGCATAATTTTCCCTGCTGGCTCTTTGGGCGGGGGACCCATCTCCAGCCATAGGCCATTTTTGTGCCTGGCGCGGCGCCAAGTGGGAAAGGGTGGTGTGGAGGCTAAATGCAGCAGGAAAGCCCGCAGCCCCCAGGTCTGTGGGGCTACGCAAGCGGTTCCCAAAGAGCTTTAGAACAAGGCATAGTTTCTCCCTGCTGGCTCTTTGGGTGGGGGGACCCATCTCCAGCCGTATGGCCATTTTTGTGCCTGGCGCGGCGCCAAGTGGGAAAGGGTGGCTTTGAGGCTGAAGACAGCAGGAAAGCCTGCAGCCCCCAGGTCTGTGGGGCTACGCAAGCGGTTCCCAAAGAGCTTTAGAACAAGGCATAGTTTTCCCTGCTGGCTCTTTGGGTGGGGGACCCATCTCCAGCCGTATGGCCATTTTTGTGCCTGGCGCGGCGCCAAGTGGGAAAGGGTGGCTTTGAGGCTGAAGGCAGGAGCAAAGCCTGCAGCCCCAAGGTCTGTGGGGCTACGCAAGCGGTTCCCAAAGAGCTTTAGAACAAGTCATAGTTTTCCCAGCTGGCTCTTTGGGCATGGGACCCATCTCCAGCCGTATGGCCATTTTTGTGCCTGGCGCGGCGCCAAGTGGGAAAGGGTGGTGTCGAGGCTGAAGGCAGCAGGAAAGCCCGCAGCCCCCAGGTCTGTGGGGCTATGCAAGCGGTTCCCAAAGACCTTTAGAACAAGGCATAGTTTTCCCTGCTGGCTCTTTGGGTGGGGGACCCATCTCCAGACGTATGGCTATTTTTGTGCCTGGCGCGGTGCGTAGTGGCATAGGGTGGTTTTGAGGCTGAAGGCAGCAGGAAAGCCCGCAGCCCCCAGGTCTGTGGGGCCAAGCAAGCGGTTCCCAGAGAGCTTTAGAACAAGGCATAGTTTTCCCTGCTGGCTCTTTGGGCGGGGGACCCATCTCCAGCCATATGGCCATTTTTGTGCCTGGCGCGGTGCGTAGTGGGAAAGGGTGGTTTTGAGGCTGAAGGCAGCAGGAAAGCCCGCAGCCCCCAGGTCTGTGGGGCCAAGCAAGCGGTTCCCAAAGAGCTTTAGAACAAGGCATAGTTTTCCCTGCTGGCTCTTTGGGCATGGGACCCATCTCCAGCCATAGGCCATTTTTGTGCCTGGCGCGGCGCCAAGTGGGAAAGGGTGGCTTTGAGGCTGAAGGCAGCAGCAAAGCCCGCAGCCCCCAGGTCTGTGGGGCTACGCAAGCGGTTCCCAAAGAGCTTTAGAACAAGGCATAGTTTTCCCTGCTGGCTCTTTGGGCGGGGGACCCATCTCCAGCCGTATGGCCATTTTTGTGCCTGATAGGGCGCCAAGTGGGAAAGGGTGGTGTCGAGGCTGAAGACAGCAGGAAAGCCTGCAGCCCCCAGGTCTGTGGGGCTACGCAAGCGGTTCCCAAAGAGCTTTAGAACAAGGCATAATTTTCCCTGCTGGCTCTTTGGGCGGGGGACCCATCTCCAGCCGTATGGCCATTTTTGAGCCTGGCGCGGCGCCAGGTGGGAAAGGGTGGCTTTGAGGCTGAAGGCAGCAGCAAAGCCTGCAGCCCCCAGGTCTGTGGGGCTACGCAAGCGGTTCCCAAAGAGCTTTAGAACAAGGCATAGTTTTCCCTGCTGGCTCTTAGGGCGGGGGACCCATCTCCAGCCGTATGGCCATTTTTGAGCCTGGCGCGGCGCCAAGTGGGAAAGGGTGGTGTCGAGGCTGAAGGCAGCAGGAAAGCCCGCAGCCCCCAGGTCTGTGGGGCTACGCAAGCGGTTCCCAAAGAGCTTTAGAACAAGGCATAATTTTCCCTGCTGGCTCTTTGGGCGGGGGACCCATCTCCAGCCATAGGCCATTTTTGTGCCTGGCGCGGCGCCAAGTGGGAAAGGGTGGTGTGGAGGCTAAATGCAGCAGGAAAGCCCGCAGCCCCCAGGTCTGTGGGGCTACGCAAGCGGTTCCCAAAGAGCTTTAGAACAAGGCATAGTTTTCCCTGCTGGGTCTTTGAGCATGGGACCCATCTCCAGCCATAGGCCATTTTTGTGCCTGATGCGGCGCCAAGTGGGAAAGGGTGGCTTTGAGGCTGAAGACAGCAGGAAAGCCTGCAGCCCCCAGGTCTGTGGGGCTACGCAAGCGGTTCCCAAAGAGCTTTAGAACAAGGCATAGTTTTCCCTGCTGGCTCTTTGGGTGGGGGACCCATCTCCAGCCGTATGGCCATTTTTGTGCCTGGCGCGGCGCCAAGTGGGAAAGGGTGGCTTTGAGGCTGAAGGCAGGAGCAAAGCCTGCAGCCCCAAGGTCTGTGGGGCTACGCAAGCGGTTCCCAAAGAGCTTTAGAACAAGTCATAGTTTTCCCAGCTGGCTCTTTGGGCATGGGACCCATCTCCAGCCGTATGGCCATTTTTGTGCCTGGCGCGGCGCCAAGTGGGAAAGGGTGGTGTCGAGGCTGAAGGCAGCAGGAAAGCCCGCAGCCCCCAGGTCTGTGGGGCTATGCAAGCGGTTCCCAAAGAGCTTTAGAACAAGGCATAGTTTTCCCTGCTGGCTCTTTGGGTGGGGGACCCATCTCCAGACGTATGGCTATTTTTGTGCCTGGCGCGGTGCGTAGTGGCATAGGGTGGTTTTGAGGCTGAAGGCAGCAGGAAAGCCCGCAGCCCCCAGGTCTGTGGGGCCAAGCAAGCGGTTCCCAGAGAGCTTTAGAACAAGGCATAGTTTTCCCTGCTGGCTCTTTGGGCGGGGGACCCATCTCCAGCCATATGGCCATTTTTGTGCCTGGCGCGGTGCGTAGTGGGAAAGGGTGGTTTTGAGGCTGAAGGCAGCAGGAAAGCCCGCAGCCCCCAGGTCTGTGGGGCCAAGCAAGCGGTTCCCAAAGAGCTTTAGAACAAGGCATAGTTTTCCCTGCTGGCTCTTTGGGCATGGGACCCATCTCCAGCCATAGGCCATTTTTGTGCCTGGCGCGGCGCCAAGTGGGAAAGGGTGGCTTTGAGGCTGAAGGCAGCAGCAAAGCCCGCAGCCCCCAGGTGTGTGGGGCTACGCAAGCGGTTCCCAAAGAGCTTTAGAACAAGGCATAGTTTTCCCTGCTGGCTCTTTGGGCGGGGGACCCATCTCCAGCCGTATGGCCATTTTTGTGCCTGATAGGGCGCCAAGTGGGAAAGGGTGGTGTCGAGGCTGAAGACAGCAGGAAAGCCTGCAGCCCCCAGGTCTGTGGGGCTACGCAAGCGGTTCCCAAAGAGCTTTAGAACAAGGCATAATTTTCCCTGCTGGCTCTTTGGGCGGGGGACCCATCTCCAGCCGTATGGCCATTTTTGAGCCTGGCGCGGCGCCAGGTGGGAAAGGGTGGCTTTGAGGCTGAAGGCAGCAGCAAAGCCTGCAGCCCCCAGGTCTGTGGGGCTACGCAAGCGGTTCCCAAAGAGCTTTAGAACAAGGCATAGTTTTCCCTGCTGGCTCTTAGGGCGGGGGACCCATCTCCAGCCGTATGGCCATTTTTGAGCCTGGCGCGGCACCAAGTGGGAAAGGGTGGTGTCGAGGCTGAAGGCAGCAGCAAAGCCCGCAGCCCCGAGGTCTGTGGGGGTACGCAAGCGGTTCCCAAAGAGCTTTAGAACAAGGCATAGTTTTCCCTGCTGGCTCTTTGGGTGGGGGACCCATCTCCAGCCGTATGGCCATTTTTGTGCCTGGCGAAGCCCCAAGAGGGAAAGGGTGGCTTTGAATCTGAAGGCAGCAGGAAAGCCCGCAGCCCCCAGGTCTGTGGGGCTACGCAAGCGGTTCCCAAAGAGCTTTAGAACAAGGCATAGTTTTCCCTGCTGGCTCTTTTGGCAGGGGACCCATCTCCAGCCGTATGGCCATTTTTGTGCCTGGCGCGGTGCGTAGTGGGAAAGGGTGGTGTTGAGGCTGAAGGCAGCAGCAAAGCCTGCAGCCCCCAGGTCTGTGGGGCCAAGCAAGCGGTTCCCAAAGAGCTTTAGAACAAGGCATAGTTTTCCCTGCTGGCTCTTTGGGCGGGGGACCCATCTCCAGCCGTATGGCCATTTTTGTGCCTGGCCCGGCGCCAAGTGGGAAAGGGTGGCTTTGAGGCTGAAGGCAGCAGCAAAGCCCGCAGCCCCCAGGTCTGTGGGGCTACGCAAGCGGTTCCCAAAGAGCTTTAGAACAAGGCATAGTTTTCCCTGCTGGCTCTCTGGGCGGGGGACCCATCTCCAGCCGTATGGCCATTTTTGAGCCTGGAGCAGTGCCAAGTGGGAAAGGGTGTTTTTGAGGGTGAATGCAGCAGGAAAGCCCGCAGCCCCCAGGTCTGTGGGGCTACGCAAGCGGTTCCCAAAGAGCTTTAGAACAAGGCATAGTTTTCCCTGCTGGCTCTTTGGGCGGGGGACCCATCTCCAGCCGTATGGCCATTTTTGTGCCTGGCGCGGCGCCAAGTGGGAAAGGGTGGTGTCGAGGCTGAAGGCAGCAGGAAAGCCCGCAGCCCCCACGTCTGTGGGGCCAAGCAAGCGGTTCCCAAAGAGCTTTAGAACAAGGCATAGTTTTCCCTGCTGGCTCTTTGGGCCTGGGACCCATCTCCAGCCATAGGCCATTTTTGTGCTTGATAGGGCGCCAAGTGGGAAAGGGTGGCTTTGAGGCTTGAAGGCAGCAGGAAAGCCCGCAGCCCCCAGGTCTGTGGGGCTACGCAAGCGGTTCCCAAAGAGCTTTAGAACAAGGCATAGTTTTCCCTGCTGGCTCTTTGGGAGGGGGACCCATCTCCAGCCGTATGGCCATTTTTGAGCCTGGCGCGGCGCCAAGTGGGAAAGGGTTGTGTCGAGGCTAAAGGCAGCAGGAAAGCCCGCAGCCCCCAGGTCTGTGGGGCTACGCAAGCGGTTCCCAAAGAGCTTTAGAACAAGGCATAATTTTCCCTGCTGGCTCCCTGGGCGGGGGACCCATCTCCAGCCGTATGGCCATTTTTGTGCCTGGCGCAGCGCCAAGTGGGAAAGGGTGGTTTTGAGGCTGAAGGCAGCAGCAAAGCCTGCAGCCCCCAGGTCTGTGGGGCTACGCAAGCGGTTCCCAAAGAGCTTTAGAACAAGGCATAGTTTTCCCTGCTGGCTCTTAGGGCGGGGGACCCATCTCCAGCCGTATGGCCATTTTTGAGCCTGGCGCGGCACCAAGTGGGAAAGGGTGGTGTCGAGGCTGAAGGCAGCAGCAAAGCCCGCAGCCCCCAGGTCTGTGGGGGTACGCAAGCGGTTCCCAAAGAGCTTTAGAACAAGGCATAGTTTTCCCTGCTGGCTCTTTGGGTGGGGGACCCATCTCCAGCCGTATGGCCATTTTTGTGCCTGGCGAAGCCCCAAGAGGGAAAGGGTGGCTTTGAATCTGAAGGCAGCAGGAAAGCCCGCAGCCCCCAGGTCTGTGGGGCTACGCAAGCGGTTCCCAAAGAGCTTTAGAACAAGGCATAGTTTTCCCTGCTGGCTCTTTTGGCAGGGGACCCATCTCCAGCCGTATGGCCATTTTTGTGCCTGGCGCGGTGCGTAGTGGGAAAGGGTGGTGTTGAGGCTGAAGGCAGCAGCAAAGCCTGCAGCCCCCAGGTCTGTGGGGCCAAGCAAGCGGTTCCCAAAGAGCTTTAGAACAAGGCATAGTTTTCCCTGCTGGCTCTTTGGGCGGGGGACCCATCTCCAGCCGTATGGCCATTTTTGTGCCTGGCCCGGCGCCAAGTGGGAAAGGGTGGCTTTGAGGCTGAAGGCAGCAGCAAAGCCCGCAGCCCCCAGGTCTGTGGGGCTACGCAAGCGGTTCCCAAAGAGCTTTAGAACAAGGCATAGTTTTCCCTGCTGGCTCTCTGGGCGGGGGACCCATCTCCAGCCGTATGGCCATTTTTGAGCCTGGAGCAGTGCCAAGTGGGAAAGGGTGTTTTTGAGGGTGAATGCAGCAGGAAAGCCCGCAGCCCCCAGGTCTGTGGGGCTACGCAAGCGGTTCCCAAAGAGCTTTAGAACAAGGCATAGTTTTCCCTGCTGGCTCTTTGGGCGGGGGACCCATCTCCAGCCGTATGGCCATTTTTGTGCCTGGCGCGGCGCCAAGTGGGAAAGGGTGGTGTCGAGGCTGAAGGCAGCAGGAAAGCCCGCAGCCCCCACGTCTGTGGGGCCAAGCAAGCGGTTCCCAAAGAGCTTTAGAACAAGGCATAGTTTTCCCTGCTGGCTCTTTGGGCCTGGGACCCATCTCCAGCCATAGGCCATTTTTGTGCTTGATAGGGCGCCAAGTGGGAAAGGGTGGCTTTGAGGCTTGAAGGCAGCAGGAAAGCCCGCAGCCCCCAGGTCTGTGGGGCTACGCAAGCGGTTCCCAAAGAGCTTTAGAACAAGGCATAGTTTTCCCTGCTGGCTCTTTGGGAGGGGGACCCATCTCCAGCCGTATGGCCATTTTTGAGCCTGGCGCAGCGCCAAGTGGGAAAGGGTTGTGTCGAGGCTAAAGGCAGCAGGAAAGCCCGCAGCCCCCAGGTCTGTGGGGCTACGCAAGCGGTTCCCAAAGAGCTTTAGAACAAGGCATAATTTTCCCTGCTGGCTCCCTGGGCGGGGGACCCATCTCCAGCCGTATGGCCATTTTTGTGCCTGGCGCAGCGCCAAGTGGGAAAGGGTGGTTTTGAGGCTGAAGGCAGCAGCAAAGCCTGCAGCCCCCAGGTCTGTGGGGCTACGCAAGCGGTTCCCAAAGAGCTTTAGAACAAGGCATAGTTTTCCCTGCTGGCTCTTTGGGCGGGGGACCCATCTCCAGCCGTATGGCCATTTTTGTGCCTGGCCGGGGGCCAAGTGGGAAAGGGTGGTTTTGAGGCTGAAGGCAGCAGGAAAGCCCGCAGCCCCTAGGTCTGTGGGGCCAAGCAAGCGGTTCCCAAAGAGCTTTAGAACAAGGCATAGTTTTCCCTGCTGGCTCTTTGGGCGGGGGACCCATCTCCAGCCGTATGGCCATTTTTGAGCCTGGCGCGGCGCCAAGTGGGAAAGGGTGGTGTCGAGGCTGAAGGCAGCAGGAAAGCCCGCAGCCCCCAGGTCTGTGGGGCTACGCAAGCGGTTCCCAAAGAGCTTTAGAACAAGGCATAGTTTTCCCTGCTGGCTCTTTGGGCGGGGGACCCATCTCCAGCCGTATGGCCATTTTTGTGCCTGGCGAAGCCCCAAGAGGGAAAGGGTGGCTTTGAATCTGAAGGCAGCAGGAAAGCCCGCAGCCCCCAGGTCTGTGGGGCTACGCAAGCGGTTCCCAAAGAGCTTTAGAACAAGGCATAGTTTTCCCTGCTGGCTCTTTTGGCAGGGGACCCATCTCCAGCCGTATGGCCATTTTTGTGCCTGGCGCGGTGCGTAGTGGGAAAGGGTGGTGTTGAGGCTGAAGGCAGCAGCAAAGCCCGCAGCCCCCAGGTCTGTGGGGCCAAGCAAGCGGTTCCCAAAGAGCTTTAGAACAAGGCATAGTTTTCCCTGCTGGCTCTTTGGGCGGGGGACCCATCTCCAGCCGTATGGCCATTTTTGTGCCTGGCCCGGCGCCAAGTGGGAAAGGGTGGCTTTGAGGCTGAAGGCAGCAGCAAAGCCCGCAGCCCCCAGGTCTGTGGGGCTACGCAAGCGGTTCCCAAAGAGCTTTAGAACAAGGCATAGTTTTCCCTGCTGGCTCTCTGGGCGGGGGACACATCTCCAGCCGTATGGCCATTTTTGAGCCTGGAGCAGTGCCAAGTGGGAAAGGGTGGTTTTGAGGGTGAAGGCAGCAGGAAAGCCCGCAGCCCCCAGGTCTGTGGGGCTACGCAAGCGGTTCCCAAAGAGCTTTAGAACAAGGCATAGTTTTCCCTGCTGGCTCTTTGGGCGGGGGACCCATCTCCAGCCGTATGGCCATTTTTGTGCCTGGCGCGGCGCCAAGTGGGAAAGGGTGGTGTGGAGGCTGAAGGCAGCAGGAAAGCCCGCAGCCCCCAGGTCTGTGGGGCTACACAAGCGGTTCCCAAAGAGCTTTAGAACAAGGCATAGTTTTCCCTGCTGGCTCTTTGAGCATGGGACCCATCTCCAGCCATAGGCCATTTTTGTGCCTGGCGCGGCGCCAAGTGGGAAAGGGTGGCTTTGAGGCTGAAGGCAGCAGGAAAGCCTGCAGCCCCCAGGTCTCTGGGGCTACGCAAGCAGTTCCCAAAGAGCTTTAGAACAAGGCATAATTTTCCCTGCTGGCTCTCTGGGCGGGGGACCCATCTCCAGCCATAGGCCGTTTTTGTGCCTGGCGCGGCGCCAAGTGGGAAAGGGTGCTGTCGAGGCTGAAGGCAGCAGCAAAGCCTGCAGCCCCCAGGTCTGTGGGGCTATGCAAGCGGTTCCCAAAGAGCTTTAGAACAAGGCATAGTTTTCCCTGCTGGCTCTTTGGGCGGGGGACCCATCTCCAGTCGTATGGCTATTTCTATGCCTAGCGCGGTGCGTAGTGGGAAAGGGTGGTTTTGAGGCTGAAGGCAGCAGGAAAGCCCGCAGCCCCCAGGTCTGTGGGACTACGCAAGCAGTTCCCAAAGAGCTTTAGAACAAGGCATAATTTTCCCTGCTGGCTCTTTGGGCGGGGGACCCATCTCCAGCCATAGGCCATTTTTGTGCCTGGCGCGGCGCCAAGTGGGAAAGGGTGGTGTGGAGGCTAAATGCAGCAGGAAAGCCCGCAGCCCCCAGGTCTGTGGGGCTACGCAAGCGGTTCCCAAAGAGCTTTAGAACAAGGCATAGTTTTCCCTGCTGGCTCTTTGAGCATGGGACCCATCTCCAGCCATAGGCCATTTTTGTGCCTGATGCGGCGCCAAGTGGGAAAGGGTGGCTTTGAGGCTGAAGACAGCAGGAAAGCCTGCAGCCCCCAGGTCTGTGGGGCTACGCAAGCGGTTCCCAAAGAGCTTTAGAACAAGGCATAGTTTTCCCTGCTGGCTCTTTGGGTGGGGGACCCATCTCCAGCCGTATGGCCATTTTTGTGCCTGGCGCGGCGCCAAGTGGGAAAGGGTGGCTTTGAGGCTGAAGGCAGGAGCAAAGCCTGCAGCCCCAAGGTCTGTGGGGCTACGCAAGCGGTTCCCAAAGAGCTTTAGAACAAGTCATAGTTTTCCCAGCTGGCTCTTTGGGCATGGGACCCATCTCCAGCCGTATGGCCATTTTTGTGCCTGGCGCGGCGCCAAGTGGGAAAGGGTGGTGTCGAGGCTGAAGGCAGCAGGAAAGCCCGCAGCCCCCAGGTCTGTGGGGCTATGCAAGCGGTTCCCAAAGACCTTTAGAACAAGGCATAGTTTTCCCTGCTGGCTCTTTGGGTGGGGGACCCATCTCCAGACGTATGGCTATTTTTGTGCCTGGCGCGGTGCGTAGTGGCATAGGGTGGTTTTGAGGCTGAAGGCAGCAGGAAAGCCCGCAGCCCCCAGGTCTGTGGGGCCAAGCAAGCGGTTCCCAGAGAGCTTTAGAACAAGGCATAGTTTTCCCTGCTGGCTCTTTGGGCGGGGGACCCATCTCCAGCCATATGGCCATTTTTGTGCCTGGCGCGGTGCGTAGTGGGAAAGGGTGGTTTTGAGGCTGAAGGCAGCAGGAAAGCCCGCAGCCCCCAGGTCTGTGGGGCCAAGCAAGCGGTTCCCAAAGAGCTTTAGAACAAGGCATAGTTTTCCCTGCTGGCTCTTTGGGCATGGGACCCATCTCCAGCCATAGGCCATTTTTGTGCCTGGCGCGGCGCCAAGTGGGAAAGGGTGGCTTTGAGGCTGAAGGCAGCAGCAAAGCCCGCAGCCCCCAGGTCTGTGGGGCTACGCAAGCGGTTCCCAAAGAGCTTTAGAACAAGGCATAGTTTTCCCTGCTGGCTCTTTGGGCGGGGGACCCATCTCCAGCCGTATGGCCATTTTTGTGCCTGATAGGGCGCCAAGTGGGAAAGGGTGGTGTCGAGGCTGAAGACAGCAGGAAAGCCTGCAGCCCCCAGGTCTGTGGGGCTACGCAAGCGGTTCCCAAAGAGCTTTAGAACAAGGCATAATTTTCCCTGCTGGCTCTTTGGGCGGGGGACCCATCTCCAGCCGTATGGCCATTTTTGAGCCTGGCGCGGCGCCAGGTGGGAAAGGGTGGCTTTGAGGCTGAAGGCAGCAGCAAAGCCTGCAGCCCCCAGGTCTGTGGGGCTACGCAAGCGGTTCCCAAAGAGCTTTAGAACAAGGCATAGTTTTCCCTGCTGGCTCTTAGGGCGGGGGACCCATCTCCAGCCGTATGGCCATTTTTGAGCCTGGCGCGGCGCCAAGTGGGAAAGGGTGGTGTCGAGGCTGAAGGCAGCAGGAAAGCCCGCAGCCCCCAGGTCTGTGGGGCTACGCAAGCGGTTCCCAAAGAGCTTTAGAACAAGGCATAATTTTCCCTGCTGGCTCTTTGGGCGGGGGACCCATCTCCAGCCATAGGCCATTTTTGTGCCTGGCGCGGCGCCAAGTGGGAAAGGGTGGCTTTGAGGCTGAAGGCAGCAGCAAAGCCCGCAGCCCCCAGGTCTGTGGGGCTACGCAAGCGGTTCCCAAAGAGCTTTAGAACAAGGCATAGTTTTCCCTGCTGGCTCTTTGGGCGGGGGACCCATCTCCAGCCGTATGGCCATTTTTGTGCCTGATAGGGCGCCAAGTGGGAAAGGGTGGTGTCGAGGCTGAAGACAGCAGGAAAGCCTGCAGCCCCCAGGTCTGTGGGGCTACGCAAGCGGTTCCCAAAGAGCTTTAGAACAAGGCATAATTTTCCCTGCTGGCTCTTTGGGCGGGGGACCCATCTCCAGCCGTATGGCCATTTTTGAGCCTGGCGCGGCGCCAGGTGGGAAAGGGTGGCTTTGAGGCTGAAGGCAGCAGCAAAGCCTGCAGCCCCCAGGTCTGTGGGGCTACGCAAGCGGTTCCCAAAGAGCTTTAGAACAAGGCATAGTTTTCCCTGCTGGCTCTTAGGGCGGGGGACCCATCTCCAGCCGTATGGCCATTTTTGAGCCTGGCGCGGCGCCAAGTGGGAAAGGGTGGTGTCGAGGCTGAAGGCAGCAGGAAAGCCCGCAGCCCCCAGGTCTGTGGGGCTACGCAAGCGGTTCCCAAAGAGCTTTAGAACAAGGCATAATTTTCCCTGCTGGCTCTTTGGGCGGGGGACCCATCTCCAGCCATAGGCCATTTTTGTGCCTGGCGCGGCGCCAAGTGGGAAAGGGTGGTGTGGAGGCTAAATGCAGCAGGAAAGCCCGCAGCCCCCAGGTCTGTGGGGCTACGCAAGCGGTTCCCAAAGAGCTTTAGAACAAGGCATAGTTTTCCCTGCTGGCTCTTTGAGCATGGGACCCATCTCCAGCCATAGGCCATTTTTGTGCCTGATGCGGCGCCAAGTGGGAAAGGGTGGCTTTGAGGCTGAAGACAGCAGGAAAGCCTGCAGCCCCCAGGTCTGTGGGGCTACGCAAGCGGTTCCCAAAGAGCTTTAGAACAAGGCATAGTTTTCCCTGCTGGCTCTTTGGGTGGGGGACCCATCTCCAGCCGTATGGCCATTTTTGTGCCTGGCGCGGCGCCAAGTGGGAAAGGGTGGCTTTGAGGCTGAAGGCAGGAGCAAAGCCTGCAGCCCCAAGGTCTGTGGGGCTACGCAAGCGGTTCCCAAAGAGCTTTAGAACAAGTCATAGTTTTCCCAGCTGGCTCTTTGGGCATGGGACCCATCTCCAGCCGTATGGCCATTTTTGTGCCTGGCGCGGCGCCAAGTGGGAAAGGGTGGTGTCGAGGCTGAAGGCAGCAGGAAAGCCCGCAGCCCCCAGGTCTGTGGGGCTATGCAAGCGGTTCCCAAAGAGCTTTAGAACAAGGCATAGTTTTCCCTGCTGGCTCTTTGGGTGGGGGACCCATCTCCAGACGTATGGCTATTTTTGTGCCTGGCGCGGTGCGTAGTGGCATAGGGTGGTTTTGAGGCTGAAGGCAGCAGGAAAGCCCGCAGCCCCCAGGTCTGTGGGGCCAAGCAAGCGGTTCCCAGAGAGCTTTAGAACAAGGCATAGTTTTCCCTGCTGGCTCTTTGGGCGGGGGACCCATCTCCAGCCATATGGCCATTTTTGTGCCTGGCGCGGTGCGTAGTGGGAAAGGGTGGTTTTGAGGCTGAAGGCAGCAGGAAAGCCCGCAGCCCCCAGGTCTGTGGGGCCAAGCAAGCGGTTCCCAAAGAGCTTTAGAACAAGGCATAGTTTTCCCTGCTGGCTCTTTGGGCATGGGACCCATCTCCAGCCATAGGCCATTTTTGTGCCTGGCGCGGCGCCAAGTGGGAAAGGGTGGCTTTGAGGCTGAAGGCAGCAGCAAAGCCCGCAGCCCCCAGGTCTGTGGGGCTACGCAAGCGGTTCCCAAAGAGCTTTAGAACAAGGCATAGTTTTCCCTGCTGGCTCTTTGGGCGGGGGACCCATCTCCAGCCGTATGGCCATTTTTGTGCCTGATAGGGCGCCAAGTGGGAAAGGGTGGTGTCGAGGCTGAAGACAGCAGGAAAGCCTGCAGCCCCCAGGTCTGTGGGGCTACGCAAGCGGTTCCCAAAGAGCTTTAGAACAAGGCATAATTTTCCCTGCTGGCTCTTTGGGCGGGGGACCCATCTCCAGCCGTATGGCCATTTTTGAGCCTGGCGCGGCGCCAGGTGGGAAAGGGTGGCTTTGAGGCTGAAGGCAGCAGCAAAGCCTGCAGCCCCCAGGTCTGTGGGGCTACGCAAGCGGTTCCCAAAGAGCTTTAGAACAAGGCATAGTTTTCCCTGCTGGCTCTTAGGGCGGGGGACCCATCTCCAGCCGTATGGCCATTTTTGAGCCTGGCGCGGCACCAAGTGGGAAAGGGTGGTGTCGAGGCTGAAGGCAGCAGCAAAGCCCGCAGCCCCCAGGTCTGTGGGGGTACGCAAGCGGTTCCCAAAGAGCTTTAGAACAAGGCATAGTTTTCCCTGCTGGCTCTTTGGGTGGGGGACCCATCTCCAGCCGTATGGCCATTTTTGTGCCTGGCGAAGCCCCAAGAGGGAAAGGGTGGCTTTGAATCTGAAGGCAGCAGGAAAGCCCGCAGCCCCCAGGTCTGTGGGGCTACGCAAGCGGTTCCCAAAGAGCTTTAGAACAAGGCATAGTTTTCCCTGCTGGCTCTTTTGGCAGGGGACCCATCTCCAGCCGTATGGCCATTTTTGTGCCTGGCGCGGTGCGTAGTGGGAAAGGGTGGTGTTGAGGCTGAAGGCAGCAGCAAAGCCTGCAGCCCCCAGGTCTGTGGGGCCAAGCAAGCGGTTCCCAAAGAGCTTTAGAACAAGGCATAGTTTTCCCTGCTGGCTCTTTGGGCGGGGGACCCATCTCCAGCCGTATGGCCATTTTTGTGCCTGGCCCGGCGCCAAGTGGGAAAGGGTGGCTTTGAGGCTGAAGGCAGCAGCAAAGCCCGCAGCCCCCAGGTCTGTGGGGCTACGCAAGCGGTTCCCAAAGAGCTTTAGAACAAGGCATAGTTTTCCCTGCTGGCTCTCTGGGCGGGGGACCCATCTCCAGCCGTATGGCCATTTTTGAGCCTGGAGCAGTGCCAAGTGGGAAAGGGTGTTTTTGAGGGTGAATGCAGCAGGAAAGCCCGCAGCCCCCAGGTCTGTGGGGCTACGCAAGCGGTTCCCAAAGAGCTTTAGAACAAGGCATAGTTTTCCCTGCTGGCTCTTTGGGCGGGGGACCCATCTCCAGCCGTATGGCCATTTTTGTGCCTGGCGCGGCGCCAAGTGGGAAAGGGTGGTGTCGAGGCTGAAGGCAGCAGGAAAGCCCGCAGCCCCCACGTCTGTGGGGCCAAGCAAGCGGTTCCCAAAGAGCTTTAGAACAAGGCATAGTTTTCCCTGCTGGCTCTTTGGGCCTGGGACCCATCTCCAGCCATAGGCCATTTTTGTGCTTGATAGGGCGCCAAGTGGGAAAGGGTGGCTTTGAGGCTTGAAGGCAGCAGGAAAGCCCGCAGCCCCCAGGTCTGTGGGGCTACGCAAGCGGTTCCCAAAGAGCTTTAGAACAAGGCATAGTTTTCCCTGCTGGCTCTTTGGGAGGGGGACCCATCTCCAGCCGTATGGCCATTTTTGAGCCTGGCGCGGCGCCAAGTGGGAAAGGGTTGTGTCGAGGCTAAAGGCAGCAGGAAAGCCCGCAGCCCCCAGGTCTGTGGGGCTACGCAAGCGGTTCCCAAAGAGCTTTAGAACAAGGCATAATTTTCCCTGCTGGCTCCCTGGGCGGGGGACCCATCTCCAGCCGTATGGCCATTTTTGTGCCTGGCGCAGCGCCAAGTGGGAAAGGGTGGTTTTGAGGCTGAAGGCAGCAGCAAAGCCTGCAGCCCCCAGGTCTGTGGGGCTACGCAAGCGGTTCCCAAAGAGCTTTAGAACAAGGCATAGTTTTCCCTGCTGGCTCTTTGGGCGGGGGACCCATCTCCAGCCGTATGGCCATTTTTGTGCCTGGCCGGGGGCCAAGTGGGAAAGGGTGGTTTTGAGGCTGAAGGCAGCAGGAAAGCCCGCAGCCCCTAGGTCTGTGGGGCCAAGCAAGCGGTTCCCAAAGAGCTTTAGAACAAGGCATAGTTTTCCCTGCTGGCTCTTTGGGCGGGGGACCCATCTCCAGCCGTATGGCCATTTTTGAGCCTGGCGCGGCGCCAAGTGGGAAAGGGTGGTGTCGAGGCTGAAGGCAGCAGGAAAGCCCGCAGCCCCCAGGTCTGTGGGGCTACGCAAGCGGTTCCCAAAGAGCTTTAGAACAAGGCATAGTTTTCCCTGCTGGCTCTTTGGGCGGGGGACCCATCTCCAGCCGTATGGCCATTTTTGTGCCTGGCGAAGCCCCAAGAGGGAAAGGGTGGCTTTGAATCTGAAGGCAGCAGGAAAGCCCGCAGCCCCCAGGTCTGTGGGGCTACGCAAGCGGTTCCCAAAGAGCTTTAGAACAAGGCATAGTTTTCCCTGCTGGCTCTTTTGGCAGGGGACCCATCTCCAGCCGTATGGCCATTTTTGTGCCTGGCGCGGTGCGTAGTGGGAAAGGGTGGTGTTGAGGCTGAAGGCAGCAGCAAAGCCCGCAGCCCCCAGGTCTGTGGGGCCAAGCAAGCGGTTCCCAAAGAGCTTTAGAACAAGGCATAGTTTTCCCTGCTGGCTCTTTGGGCGGGGGACCCATCTCCAGCCGTATGGCCATTTTTGTGCCTGGCCCGGCGCCAAGTGGGAAAGGGTGGCTTTGAGGCTGAAGGCAGCAGCAAAGCCCGCAGCCCCCAGGTCTGTGGGGCTACGCAAGCGGTTCCCAAAGAGCTTTAGAACAAGTCATAGTTTTCCCTGCTGGCTCTCTGGGCGGGGGACACATCTCCAGCCGTATGGCCATTTTTGAGCCTGGAGCAGTGCCAAGTGGGAAAGGGTGGTTTTGAGGGTGAAGGCAGCAGGAAAGCCCGCAGCCCCCAGGTCTGTGGGGCTACGCAAGCGGTTCCCAAAGAGCTTTAGAACAAGGCATAGTTTTCCCTGCTGGGTCTTTGGGCGGGGGACCCATCTCCAGCCGTATGGCCATTTTTGTGCCTGGCGCGGCGCCAAGTGGGAAAGGGTGGTGTCGAGGCTGAAGGCAGCAGGAAAGCCCGCAGCCCCCACGTCTGTGGGTCCAAGCAAGCGGTTCCCAAAGAGCTTTAGAACAAGGCATAGTTTTCCCTGCTGGCTCTTTGGGCCTGGGACCCATCTCCAGCCATAGGCCATTTTTGTGCTTGATAGGGCGCCAAGTGGGAAAGGGTGGCTTTGAGGCTGAAGGCAGCAGGAAAGCCTGCAGCCCCCAGGTCTGTGGGGCTACGCAAGCAGTTCCCAAAGAGCTTTAGAACAAGGCATAGTTTTCCCTGCTGGCTCTTTGTTCGGGGGACCCATCTCCAGCCATAGGCCATTTTTGTGCCTGGCCCGGCGCCCAGTGGGAAAGGGTGGCTTTGAGGCTTGAAGGCAGCAGGAAAGCCCGCAGCCCCCAGGTCTGTGGGGCTACGCAAGCGGTTCCCAAAGAGTTTTAGAACAAGGCATAGTTTTCCCTGCTGGCTCTCTGGGAGGGGGACCCATCTCCAGCCGTATGGCCATTTTTGAGCCTGGCGCGGCGCCAAGTGGGAAAGGTTTGTGTCGAGGCTAAAGGCAGCAGGAAAGCCCGCAGCCCCCAGGTCTGTGGGGCTACGCAAGCGGTTCCCAAAGAGCTTTAGAACAAGGCATAATTTTCCCTGCTGGCTCTTAGGGCGGGGGACCCATCTCCAGCCGTATGGCCATTTTTGTGCCTGGCGCAGCGCCAAGTGGGAAAGGGTGGTTTTGAGGCTGAAGGCAGCAGCAAAGCCTGCAGCCCCCAGGTCTGTGGGGCTACGCAAGCGGTTCCCAAAGAGCTTTAGAACAAGGCATAGTTTTCCCTGCTGGCTCTTTGGGCGGGGGACCCATCTCCAGCCGTATGGCCATTTTTGTGCCTGGCCGGGGGCCAAGTGGGAAAGGGTGGTTTTGAGGCTGAAGGCAGCAGGAAAGCCCGCAGCCCCCAGGTCTGTGGGGCCAAGCAAGCGGTTCCCAAAGAGCTTTAGAACAAGGCATAGTTTTCCCTGCTGGCTCTTTGGGCATGGGACCCATCTCCAGCCATAGGCCATTTTTGTGCTTGATAGGGCGCCAAGTGGGAAAGGGTTGCTTTGAGGCTGAAGACAGCAGGAAAGCCCGCAGCCCCCAGGTCTGTGGGGCTATGCAAGCGGTTCCCAAAGAGCTTTAGAACAAGGCATAGTTTTCCCTGCTGGCTCTCTGGGCGGGGGACCCATCTCCAGCCGTATGGCCATTTTTGAGCCTGGCGCGGCGCCAGGTGGGAAAGGGTGGCTTTGAGGCTGAAGGCAGGAGCAAAGCCCGCAACCCCCAGGTCTGTGGTGCTACGCAAGCGGTTCCCAAAGAGCTTTAGAACAAGGCATAGTTTTCCCAGCTGGCTCTTAGGGCTGGAGACCCATCTCCAGACATAGGCCATTTTTGTGCCTGGCGCGGTGCGTAGTGGGAAAGGGTGCTGTCGAGGCTGAAGGCAGCAGGAAAGCCCGCAGCCCCAAGGTCTGTGGGGCTACGCAAGCGGTTCCCAAAGAGCTTTAGAAGAAGGCATAGTTTTCCCTGCTGGCTCTTTGGGCGGGGGACCCATCTCCAGTCGTATGGCTATTTTTATGCCTGGCGCGTTGCGTAGTGGGAAAGGGTGGTTTTGAGGCTGAAGGCAGCAGGAAAGCCTGCAGCCCCCAGGTCTGTGGGGCTACGCAAGCGGTTCCCAAAGAGCTTTAGAACAAGGCATAGTTTTCCCTGCTGGCTCTTTGGGCGGGGGACCCATCTCCAGCCGTATATCCATTTTTGTGCCTGATGCGGCGCAAAGTGGGAAAGGGTGGCTTTGAGGCTGAAGGCAGCAGCAAAGCCCGCAGCCCCCAGGTCTGTGCGGCTACGCAAGCGGTTCCCAAAGAGCTTTAGAACAAGGCATAGTTTTCCCTGCTGGCTCTTTGGGCGGGGGACCCATCTCCAGCCGTACGGCCATTTTTGTGCCTGGCGCGGCGCCAAGAGGGAAAGGGTGGTGTCGAGGCTAAAGGCAGCAGGAAAGCCCGCAGCCCCCAGGTCTGTGGGGCTACGCAAGCGGTTCCCAAAGAGCTTTAGAACAAGGCATAGTTTTCCCTGCTGGCTCTTTGGGCGGGGGACCCATCTCCAGCCGTATGGCCATTTTTGTGCATGGCGCAGCGCCAAGTGGGAAATGGTGGTATCGAGGCTGAAGGCAGCAGGAAAGCCCGCAGCCCCCAGGTCTGTGGGGCTACGCAAGCGGTTCCCAAAGAGCTTTAGAACAAGGCATAGTTTTCCCTGCTGGCTCTTTGGGCATGGGACCCATCTCCACCCATAGGCCATTTTTGTGCCTGATAGGGCGCCAAGTGGGAAAGGGTGGCTTTGAGGCTGAAGGCAGCAGCAAAGCCTGCAGCCCTAAGGTCTGTGGGGCTACGCAAGCGGTTCCCAAAGAGCTTTAGAACAAGGCCTAGTTTTCCCTGCTGGCTCTTTGGGTGGGGGACCCATCACCAGCCGTATGGCTATTTTTGTGCCTGACGCGGTGCGTAGTGGCATAGGGTGGTTTTGACGCTGAAGGCAGCAGGAAAGCCCGCAGCCCCCAGGTCTGAGGGACTACGCAAGCGGTTCCCAAAGAGCTTTAGAACAAGGCATAGTTTTCCCTGCTGGCTCTTTGGGCGGGGGACCCATCTCCAGCCGTATGGCCATTTTTGTGCCTGGCGCGGCGCCAAGTGGGAAAGGGTGGTGTCGAGGCTGAAGGCAGCAGCAAAGCCTGCAGCCCCCAGGTCTGTGGGGCCAAGCAAGCGGTTCCCAAAGAGCTTTAGAACAAGGCATAGTTTTCCCTGCTGGCTCTTTGGGCATGGGACCCATCTCCAGCCGTATGGCCATTTTTGTGCCTGGCGCGGCGCCAAGTGGGAAAGGGTGGCTTTGAGGCTGAAGGCAGCAGCAAAGCCCGCAGCCCCCAGGTCTGTGGGGCTACGCAAGCGGTTCCCAGAGACCTTTAGAACAAGGCATAGTTTTCCCTGCTGGCTCTTTGGGCATGGGACCCATCTCCAGCCATATGGCCATTTTTGTGCCTGGCCCGGCGCCAAGAGGGAAAGGGTGGTGTCGAGGCTAAAGGCAGCAGGAAAGCCCGCAGCCCCCAGGTCTGTGGGGCTACGCCAGTGGTTCCCAAAGAGCTTTAGAACAAGGCATAGTTTTCCCTGCTGGCTCTTTGGGCGGGGGACTCATCTCCAGCCGTATGGCCATTTTTCTGCATGGCGCAGCGCCAAGTGGGAAATGGTGTTATCGAGGCTGAAGGCAGCAGGAAAGCCTGCAGCCCCCACGTCTGTGGGGCTACGCAAGCGGTTCCCAAAGAGCTTTAGAACAAGGCATAGTTTTCCCTGCTGGCTCTTTGGGCATGGGACCCATCTCCACCCATAGGCCATTTTTGTGCCTGATAGGGCGCCAAGTGGGAAAGGGTGGCTTTGAGGCTGAAGGCAGCAGCAAAGCCTGCAGCCCTAAGGTCTGTGGGGCTACGCAAGCGGTTCCCAAAGAGCTTTAGAACAAGGCCTAGTTTTCCCTGCTGGCTCTTTGGGTGGGGGACCCATCACCAGCCGTATGGCTATTTTTGTGCCTGACGCGGTGCGTAGTGGCATAGGGTGGTTTTGACGCTGAAGGCAGCAGGAAAGCCCGCAGCCCCCAGGTCTGAGGGGCTACGCAAGCGGTTCCCAAAGAGCTTTAGAACAAGGCATAGTTTTCCCTGCTGGCTCTTTGGGCGGGGGACCCATCTCCAGCCGTATGGCCATTTTTGTGCCTGGCGCGGCGCCAAGTGGGAAAGGGTGGTGTCGAGGCTGAAGGCAGCAGCAAAGCCTGCAGCCCCCAGGTCTGTGGGGCCAAGCAAGCGGTTCCCAAAGAGCTTTAGAACAAGGCATAGTTTTCCCTGCTGGCTCTTTGGGCATGGGACCCATCTCCAGCCGTATGGCCATTTTTGTGCCTGGCGCGGCGCCAAGTGGGAAAGGGTGGCTTTGAGGCTGAAGGCAGCAGCAAAGCCCGCAGCCCCCAGGTCTGTGGGGCTACGCAAGCGGTTCCCAGAGACCTTTAGAACAAGGCATAGTTTTCCCTGCTGGCTCTTTGGGCATGGGACCCATCTCCAGCCATATGGCCATTTTTGTGCCTGGCCCGGCGCCAAGAGGGAAAGGGTGGTGTCGAGGCTAAAGGCAGCAGGAAAGCCCGCAGCCCCCAGGTCTGTGGGGCTACGCCAGTGGTTCCCAAAGAGCTTTAGAACAAGGCATAGTTTTCCCTGCTGGCTCTTTGGGCGGGGGACTCATCTCCAGCCGTATGGCCATTTTTCTGCATGGCGCAGCGCCAAGTGGGAAATGGTGTTATCGAGGCTGAAGGCAGCAGGAAAGCCTGCAGCCCCCACGTCTGTGGGGCTACGCAAGCGGTTCCCAAAGAGCTTTAGAACAAGGCATAGTTTTCCCTGCTGGCTCTTTGGGCATGGGACCCATCTCCACCCATAGGCCATTTTTGTGCCTGATAGGGCGCCAAGTGGGAAAGGGTGGCTTTGAGGCTGAAGACAGCAGGAAAGCCTGCAGCCCCCAGGTCTGTGGGGCTACGCAAGCGGTTCCCAAAGAGCTTTAGAACAAGGCATAGTTTTCCCTGCTGGCTCTTTGGGTGGGGGACCCATCTCCAGCCGTATGGCTATTTTTGTGCCTGACGCGGTGCGTAGTGGCATAGGGTGGTTTTGAGGCTGAAGGCAGCAGGAAAGCCCGCAGCCCCCACGTCTGTGGGGCCAAGCAAGCGGTTCCCAAAGAGCTTTAGAACAAGGCATAGTTTTCCCTGCTGGCTCTTTGGGCGGGGGACCCATCTCCAGCCGTATGGCCATTTTTGTGCCTGGCGCGGTGCGTAGTGGGAAAGGGTGGTTTTGACGCTGAAGGCAGCAGGAAAGCCCGCAGCCCCCAGGTCTGTGGGGCTACGCAAGCGGTTCCCAAAGAGCTTTAGAACAAGGCATAGTTTTCCCTGCTGGCTCTTTGGGCGGGGGACCCATCTCCAGCCGTATGGCCATTTTTGTGCCTGGCGCGACACCAAGTGGGTAAGGGTGGTGTCGAGGCTGAAGGCAGCAGCAAAGCCTGCAGCCCCCAGGTCTGTGGGGCTACGCAAGCGGTTCCCAAAGAGCTTTAGAACAAGGCATAGTTTTCCCTGCTGGCTCTTTGGGCGGGGGACCCATCTCCAGCCGTATGGCCATTTTTGTGCCTGATAGGGCGCCAAGTGGGAAAGGGTGGTGTCGAGGCTGAAGACAGCAGGAAAGCCCGCAGCCCCCACGTCTGTGGGGCCAAGCAAGCGGTTCCCAAAGAGCTTTAGAACAAGGCATAGTTTTCCCTGCTGGCTCTTTGGGCATGGGACCCATCTCCACCCATAGGCCATTTTTGTGCCTGATAGGGCGCCAAGTGGGAAAGGGTGGCTTTGAGGCTGAAGACAGCAGGAAAGCCTGCAGCCCCCAGGTCTGTGGGGCTACGCAAGCGGTTCCCAAAGAGCTTTAGAACAAGGCCT
The DNA here is from genome assembly GCF_028500815.1 of Rissa tridactyla. Lineage (NCBI taxonomy): Eukaryota > Metazoa > Chordata > Aves > Charadriiformes > Laridae > Rissa > Rissa tridactyla. Next base: position 76,618 of record NW_026529552.1, read on the forward strand.
AGTTTTCCCTGCTGGCTCTTTGGGTGGGGGACCCATCTCCAGCCGTATGGCTATTTTTGTGCCTGACGCGGTGCGTAGTGGCATAGGGTGGTTTTGACGCTGAAGGCAGCAGGAAAGCCCGCAGCCCCCAGGTCTGAGGGGCTACGCAAGCGGTTCCCAAAGAGCTTTAGAACAAGGCATAGTTTTCCCTGCTGGCTCTTTGGGCGGGGGACCCATCTCCAGCCGTATGGCCATTTTTGTGCCTGGCGCGGCGCCAAGTGGGAAAGGGTGGTGTCGAGGCTGAAGGCAGCAGCAAAGCCTGCAGCCCCCACGTCTGTGGGGCCAAGCAAGCGGTTCCCAAAGAGCTTTAGAACAAGGCATAGTTTTCCCTGCTGGCTCTTTGGGCATGGGACCCATCTCCAGCCGTATGGCCATTTTTGTGCCTGGCGCGGCGCCAAGTGGGAAAGGGTGGCTTTGAGGCTGAAGGCAGCAGGAAAGCCCGCAGCCCCCAGGTCTGTGGGGCTACGCAAGCGGTTCCCAGAGACCTTTAGAACAAGGCATAGTTTTCCCTGCTGGCTCTTTGGGCATGGGACCCATCTCCAGCCATATGGCCATTTTTGTGCCTGGCCCGGCGCCAAGAGGGAAAGGGTGGTGTCGAGGCTAAAGGCAGCAGGAAAGCCCGCAGCCCCCAGGTCTGTGGGGCTACGCAAGCGGTTCCCAAAGAGCTTTAGAACAAGGCATAGTTTTCCCTGCTGGCTCTTTGGGCGGGGGACTCATCTCCAGCCGTATGGCCATTTTTGTGCATGGCGCAGCGCCAAGTGGGAAATGGTGGTATCGAGGCTGAAGGCAGCAGGAAAGCCCGCAGCCCCCACGTCTGTGGGGCTACGCAAGCGGTTCCCAAAGAGCTTTAGAACAAGGCATAGTTTTCCCTGCTGGCTCTTTGGGCATGGGACCCATCTCCACCCATAGGCCATTTTTGTGCCTGATAGGGCGCCAAGTGGGAAAGGGTGGCTTTGAGGCTGAAGACAGCAGGAAAGCCTGCAGCCCCCAGGTCTGTGGGGCTACGCAAGCGGTTCCCAAAGAGCTTTAGAACAAGGCATAGTTTTCCCTGCTGGCTCTTTGGGTGGGGGACCCATCTCCAGCCGTATGGCTATTTTTGTGCCTGACGCGGTGCGTAGTGGCATAGGGTGGTTTTGAGGCTGAAGGCAGCAGGAAAGCCCGCAGCCCCCACGTCTGTGGGGCCAAGCAAGCGGTTCCCAAAGAGCTTTAGAACAAGGCATAGTTTTCCCTGCTGGCTCTTTGGGCGGGGGACCCATCTCCAGCCGTATGGCCATTTTTGTGCCTGGCCCGGCGCCAAGCGGGAAACGGTGGCTTTGAGGCTGAAGGCAGCAGCAAAGCCCACACCCCCAGGTCTGTGGGGCTACGCAAGCGGTTCCCAAAGAGCTTTAGAACAAGGCATAGTTTTCCCTGCTGGCTCTTTGGGCGGGGGACCCATCTCCAGCCGTATGGCCATTTTTGTGCCTGGCGCGGCGCCAAGTGGGTAAGGGTGGTGTCGAGGCTGAAGGCAGCAGCAAAGCCTGCAGCCCCCAGGTCTGTGGGGCTACGCAAGCGGTTCCCAAAGAGCTTTAGAACAAGGCATAGTTTTCCCTGCTGGCTCTTTGGGCGGGGGACCCATCTCCAGCCGTATGGCCATTTTTGTGCCTGATAGGGCGCCAAGTGGGAAAGGGTGGCTTTGAGGCTGAAGACAGCAGGAAAGCCCGCAGCCCCCACGTCTGTGGGGCCAAGCAAGCGGTTCCCAAAGAGCTTTAGAACAAGGCATAGTTTTCCCTGCTGGCTCTTTGGGCATGGGACCCATCTCCACCCATAGGCCATTTTTGTGCCTGATAGGGCGCCAAGTGGGAAAGGGTGGCTTTGAGGCTGAAGACAGCAGGAAAGCCTGCAGCTCCCAGGTCTGTGGGGCTATGCAAGCGGTTCCCAAAGAGCTTTAGAACAAGGCATAGTTTTCCCTGCTGGCTCTTTGGGCGGGGGACCCATCTCCAGCCGTATGGCCATTTTTGTGCCTGGCGCGGCGCCAAGTGGGAAAGGGTGGTGTCGAGGCTGAAGGCAGCAGGAAAGCCCGCAGCCCCCAGGTCTGTGGGGCTACGCAAGCGGTTCCCAAAGAGCTTTAGAACAAGGCATAGTTTTCCCTGCTGGCTCTTTGGGTGGGGGACCCATCTCCAGACGTATGGCCATTTTTGTGCCTGGCGCGGTGCGTAGTGGCATAGGGTGGTTTTGAGGCTGAAGGCAGCAGGAAAGCCCGCAGCCCCCACGTCTGTGGGGCCAAGCAAGCGGTTCCCAGAGAGCTTTAGAACAAGGCATAGTTTTCCCTGCTGGCTCTTTGGGCGGGGGACCCATCTCCAGCCATATGGCCATTTTTGTGCCTGGCGCGGTGCGTAGTGGGAAAGGGTGGTTTTGAGGCTGAAGGCAGCAGGAAAGCCCGCAGCCCCCACGTCTCTGGGGCCAAGCAAGCGGTTCCCAAAGAGCTTTAGAACAAGGCATAGTTTTCCCTGCTGGCTCTTTGGGCATGGGACCCATCTCCAGCCATAGGCCATTTTTGTGCCTGGCGCGGCGCCAAGTGGGAAAGGGTGGCTTTGAGGCTGAAGGCAGCAGCAAAGCCCGCAGCCCCCAGGTCTGTGGGGCTACGCAAGCGGTTCCCAAAGAGCTTTAGAACAAGGCATAGTTTTCCCTGCTGGCTCTTTGGGCGGGGGACCCATCTCCAGCCGTATGGCCATTTTTGTGCCTGATAGGGCGCCAAGTGGGAAAGGGTGGTGTCGAGGCTGAAGACAGCAGGAAAGCCTGCAGCCCCCAGGTCTGTGGGGCTACGCAAGCGGTTCCCAAAGAGCTTTAGAACAAGGCATAGTTTTCCCTGCTGGCTCTTTGGGCGGGGGACCCATCTCCAGCCGTATGGCCATTTTTGAGCCTGGCGCGGCGCCAGGTGGGAAAGGGTGGCTTTGAGGCTGAAGGCAGGAGCAAAGCCTGCAGCCCCCAGGTCTGTGGGTCTACGCAAGCGGTTCCCAAAGAGCTTTAGAACAAGGCATAGTTTTCCCTGCTGGCTCTTAGGGCGGGGGACCCATCTCCAGCCGTATGGCCATTTTTGAGCCTGGCGCAGCGCCAAGTGGGAAAGGGTGGTGTCGAGGCTGAAGGCAGCAGGAAAGCCCGCAGCCCCCAGGTCTGTGGGGCTACGCAAGCGGTTCCCAAAGAGCTTTAGAACAAGGCATAGTTTTCCCTGCTGGCTCTTTTGGCAGGGGACCCATCTCCAGCCGTATGGCCATTTTTGTGCCTGGCGCGGTGCGTAGTGGGAAAGGGTGGTGTTGAGGCTGAAGGCAGCAGCAAAGACTGCAGCCCCCAGGTCTGTGGGGCCAAGCAAGCGGTTCCCAAAGAGCTTTAGAACAAGGCATAGTTTTCCCTGATGGCTCTTTGGGCATGGGACCCATCTCCAGCCGTATGGCCATTTTTGTGCCTGGCGCGGCGCCAAGTGGGAAAGGGTGGCTTTGAGGCTGAAGGCAGCAGCAAAGCCCGCAGCCCCCAGGTCTGTGGGGCTACGCAAGCGGTTCCCAAAGAGCTTTAGAACAAGGCATAGTTTTCCCTGCTGGCTCTCTGGGCGGGGGACCCATCTGCAGCCGTATGGCCATTTTTGTGCCTGGCGCGGCGCCAAGTGGGAAAGGGTGGTGTCGAGGCTGAAGGCAGCAGGAAAGCCCGCAGCCCCCACGTCTGTGGGGCCAAGCAAGCGGTTCCCAAAGAGCTTTAGAACAAGGCATAGTTTTCCCTGCTGGCTCTTTGGGCCTGGGACCCATCTCCACCCATAGGCCATTTTTGTGCTTGATAGGGCGACAAGTGGGAAAGGGTGGCTTTGAGGCTGAAGGCAGCAGGAAAGCCTGCAGCCCCCAGGTCTGTGGGGCTACGCAAGCAGTTCCCAAAGAGCTTTAGAACAAGGCATAGTTTTCCCTGCTGGCTCTTTGTTCGGGGGACCCATCTCCACCCATAGGCCATTTTTGTGCCTGGCCCGGCGCCCAGTGGGAAAGGGTGGTTTTGAGGCTGAAGGCAGCAGCAAAGCCTGCAGCCCCCAGGTCTGTGGGGCTACGCAAGCGGTTCCCAAAGAGCTTTAGAACAAGGCATATTTTTCCCTGCTTGTTCTTTGGGCGGGGGACCCATCTCCAGCCGTATGGCCATTTTTGTGCCTGGCCGGGGGCCAAGTGGGAAAGGGTGGTTTTGAGGCTGAAGGCAGCAGGAAAGCCCGCAGCCCCCAGGTGTGTGGGGCTACGCAAGCGGTTCCCAAAGAGCTTTAGAACAAGGCATAGTTTTCCCTGCTGGCTCTTTGGGCATGGGACCCATCTCCAGCCATAGGCCATTTTTGTGCTTGATAGGGCGCCAAGTGGGAAAGGGTTGCTTTGAGGCTGAAGACAGCAGGAAAGCCCGCAGCCCCCAGGTCTGTGGGGCTACGCAAGCGGTTCCCAAAGAGCTTTAGAACAAGGCATAGTTTTCCCTGCTGGCTCTCTGGGCGGGGGACCCATCTCCAGCCGTATGGCCATTTTTGAGCCTGGCGCGGCGCCAGGTGGGAAAGGGTGGCTTTGAGGCTGAAGGCAGGAGCAAAGCCTGCAGCCCTCAGGTCTGTGGTGCTACGCAAGCGGTTCCCAAAGAGCTTTAGAACAAGGCATAGTTTTCCCAGCTGGCTCTTAGGGCATGGGACCCATCTCCAGCCATAGACCATTTTTGTGCCTGGCGCGAAGCCAAGTGGGAAAGGGTGCTGTCGAGGCTGAAGGCAGCAGGAAAGCCCGCAGCCCCAAGGTCTGTGGGGCTACGCAAGCGGTTCCCAAAGAGCTTTAGAACAAGGCATAGTTTTCCCTGCTGGCTCTTTGGGCGGGGGACCCATCTCCAGTCGTATGGCTATTTTTATGCCTGGCGTGTTGCGTAGTGGGAAAGGGTGGTTTTGAGGCTGAAGGCAGCAGGAAAGCCTGCAGCCCCCAGGTCTGTGGGGCTACGCAAGCGGTTCCCAAAGAGCTTTAGAACAAGGCATAGTTTTCCCTGCTGGCTCTTTGGGCGGGGGACCCATCTCCAGCCGTATGGCCATTTTTGTGCCTGGCCGGGGGCCAAGTGGGGAAGGGTGGTTTTGAGGCTGAAGGCAGCAGGAAAGCCCGCAGCCCCCAGGTGTGTGGGGCTACGCAAGCGGTTCCCAAAGAGCTTTAGAACAAGGCATAGTTTTCCCTGCTGGCTCTTTGGGCATGGGACCCATCTCCAGCCATAGGCCATTTTTGTGCTTGATAGGGCGCCAAGTGGGAAAGGGTGGTGTCGAGGCTGAAGGCAGCAGGAAAGCCCGCAGCCCCCAGGTCTGTGCGGCTACGCAAGCGGTTCCCAAAGAGCTTTAGAACAAGGCATAATTTTCCCTGCTGGCTCTTTGGGCGGGGGACCCATCTCCAGCCGTACGGCCATTTTTGTGCCTGGCGCGGCGCCAAGAGGGAAAGGGTGGTGTCGAGGCTAAAGGCAGCAGGAAAGCCCGCAGCCCCCAGGTCTGTGGGGCTACGCAAGCAGTTCCCAAAGAGCTTTAGAACAAGGCATAGTTTTCCCTGCTGGCTCTTTGGGCGGGGGACCCATCTCCAGCCGTATGGCCATTTTTGTGCATGGCGCAGCGCCAAGTGGGAAAGGGTGGCTTTGAGGCTGAAGGCAGCAGGAAAGCCCGCAGCCCCCAGGTCTGTGGGGCTACGCAAGCGGTTCCCAAAGAGCTTTAGAACAAGGCATAGTTTTCCCTGCTGGCTCTTTGGGCATGGGACCCATCTCCACCCATAGGCCATTTTTGTGCCTGATAGGGCGCCAAGTGAGAAAGGGTGGCTTTGAGGCTAAAGACAGCAGGAAAGCCTGCAGCCCCCAGGTCTGTGGGGCTACGCAAGCGGTTCCCAAAGAGCTTTAGAACAAGGCATAGTTTTCCCTGCTGGCTCTTTGGGCAGGGGACCCATCTCCAGCCGTATGGCTATTTTTGTGCCTGACGCGGTGCGTAGTGGCATAGGGTGGTTTTGACGCTGAAGGCAGCAGGAAAGCCCGCAGCCCCCAGGTCTGTGGGGCTACGCAAGCGGTTCACCAAAGAGCTTTAGAACAAGGCATAGTTTTCCCTGCTGGCTCTTTGGGCAGGGGACCCATCTCCAGCCGTATGGCCATTTTTGTCCCTGGCCCGGCGCCAAGTGGGAAAGGGTGGTGTTGAGGCTGAAGGCAGCAGCAAAGACTGCAGCCCCCAGGTCTGTGGGGCCAAGCAAGCGGTTCCCAAAGAGCTTTAGAACAAGGCATAGTTTTCCCTGCTGGCTCTTTGGGCGGGGGACCCATCTCCAGCCGTATGGCCATTTTTGTGCCTGGCGCGGCGCCAAGTGGGAAAGGGTGGCTTTGAGGCTGAAGGCAGCAGCAAAGCCCGCAGCCCCCAGGTCTGTGGGGCTACGCAAGCGGTTCCCAAAGAGCTTTAGAACAAGGCATAGTTTTCCCTGCTGGCTCTTTGGGCATGGGACCCATCTCCAGCCATATGGCCATTTTTGTGCCTGGCCCGGCGCCAAGAGGGAAAGAGTGGTGTCGAGGCTAAAGGCAGCAGGAAAGCCCGCAGCCCCCAGGTCTGTGGGGCTACGCAAGCGGTTCCCAAAGAGCTTTAGAACAAGGCATAGTTTTCCCTGCTGGCTCTTTGGGCGGGGGACCCATCTCCAGCCGTATGGCCATTTTTGTGCATGGCGCAGCGCCAAGTGGGAAATGGTGGTATCGAGGCTGAAGGCAGCAGGAAAGCCCGCAGCCCCCAGGTCTGTGGGGCTACGCAAGCGGTTCCCAAAGAGCTTTAGAACAAGGCATAGTTTTCCCTGCTGGCTCTTTGGGCATGGGACCCATCTCCACCCATAGGCCATTTTTGTGCCTGATAGGGCGCCAAATGGGAAAGGGTGGCTTTGAGGCTGAAGACAGCAGGAAAGCCTGCAGCCCCCAGGTCTGTGGGGCTACGCAAGCGGTTCCCAAAGAGCTTTAGAACAAGGCATAGTTTTCCCTGCTGGCTCTTTGGGTGGGGGACCCATCTCCAGCCGTATGGCTATTTTTGTGCCTGACGCGGTGCGTAGTGGCATAGGGTGGTTTTGAGGCTGAAGGCAGCAGGAAAGCCCGCAGCCCCCACGTCTGTGGGGCCAAGCAAGCGGTTCCCAAAGAGCTTTAGAACAAGGCATAGTTTTCCCTGCTGGCTCTTTGGGCGGGGGACCCATCTCCAGCCGTATGGCCATTTTTGTGCCTGGCGCGGTGCGTAGTGGGAAAGGGTGGTTTTGACGCTGAAGGCAGCAGGAAAGCCCGCAGCCCCCAGGTCTGTGGGGCTACGCAAGCGGTTCCCAAAGAGCTTTAGAACAAGGCATAGTTTTCCCTGCTGGCTCTTTGGGCGGGGGACCCATCTCCAGCCGTATGGCCATTTTTGTGCCTGATAGGGCGCCAAGTGGGAAAGGGTGGTGTCGAGGCTGAAGGCAGCAGCAAAGCCTGCAGCCCCCAGGTCTGTGGGGCCAAGCAAGCGGTTCCCAAAGAGCTTTAGAAGAAGGCATAGTTTTCCCTGCTGGCTCTTTGGGCATGGGACCCATCTCCAGCCGTATGGCCATTTTTGTCCCTGGCCCGGCGCCAAATGGAAAGGGTGGCTTTGAGGCTGAAGGCAGCAGGAAAGCCCGCAGCCCCCAGGTCTGTGGGGCTACGCAAGCGGTTCCCAAAGAGCTTTAGAACAAGGCATAGTTTTCCCTGCTGGCTCTTTGGGCGGGGGACCCATCTCCAGCCATAGGCCATTTTTGTGCTTGATAGGGCGCCAAGTGGGAAAGGGTGGTGTCGAGGCTGAAGGCAGCAGGAAAGCCCGCAGCCCCCAGGTCTGTGTGGCTACGCAAGCGGTTCCCAAAGAGCTTTAGAACAAGGCATAATTTTCCCTGCTGCCTCTTTGGGCGGGGGACCCATCTCCAGCCGTACGGCCATTTTTGTGCCTGGCGCGGCGCCAAGAGGGAAAGGGTGGTGTCGAGGCTAAAGGCAGCAGGAAAGCCCGCAGCCCCCAGGTCTGTGGGGCTACGCAAGCAGTTCCCAAAGAGCTTTAGAACAAGGCATAGTTTTCCCTGCTGGCTCTTTGGGCGGGGGACCCATCTCCAGCCGTATGGCCATTTTTGTGCATGGCGCAGCGCCAAGTGGGAAAGGGTGGCTTTGAGGCTGAAGGCAGCAGGAAAGCCCGCAGCCCCCAGGTCTGTGGGGCTACGCAAGCGGTTCCCAAAGAGCTTTAGAACAAGGCATAGTTTTCCCTGCTGGCTCTTTGGGCATGGGACCCATCTCCACCCATAGGCCATTTTTGTGCCTGATAGGGCGCCAAGTGAGAAAGGGTGGCTTTGAGGCTAAAGACAGCAGGAAAGCCTGCAGCCCCCAGGTCTGTGGGGCTACGCAAGCGGTTCCCAAAGAGCTTTAGAACAAGGCATAGTTTTCCCTGCTGGCTCTTTGGGTGGGGGACCCATCTCCAGCCGTATGGCTATTTTTGTGCCTGACGCGGTGCGTAGTGGCATAGGGTGGTTTTGAGGCTGAAGGCAGCAGGAAAGCCTGCAGCCCCCACGTCTGTGGGGCCAAGCAAGCGGTTCCCAAAGAGCTTTAGAACAAGGCATAGTTTTCCCTGCTGGCTCTTTGGGCAGGGGACCCATCTCCAGCCGTATGGCCATTTTTGTGCCTGGCGCGGTGCGTAGTGGCAAAGGGTGGTTTTGACGCTGAAGGCAGCAGGAAAGCCCGCAGCCCCCAGGTCTGTGGGGCTACGCAAGCGTTCACCAAAGAGCTTTAGAACAAGGCATAGTTTTCCCTGCTGGCTCTTTGGGCAGGGGACCCATCTCCAGCCGTATGGCCATTTTTGTCCCTGGCCCGGCGCCAAGTGGGAAAGGGTGGTGTTGAGGCTGAAGGCAGCAGCAAAGACTGCAGCCCCCAGGTCTGTGGGGCCAAGCAAGCGGTTCCCAAAGAGCTTTAGAACAAGGCATAGTTTTCCCTGCTGGCTCTTTGATTGGGGGACCCATCTCCAGCCGTATGGCCATTTTTGTGCCTGGCGTGGCGCCAAGTGGGAAAGGGTGGCTTTGAGGCTGAAGGCAGCAGCAAAGCCCGCAGCCCCCAGGTCTGTGGGGCTACGCAAGCGGTTCCCAAAGAGCTTTAGAACAAGGCATAGTTTTCCCTGCTGGCTCTTTGGGCATGGGACCCATCTCCACCCATAGGCCATTTTTGTGCCTGATAGGGCGCCAAGTGGGAAAGGGTGGCTTTGAGGCTGAAGACAGCAGGAAAGCCCGCAGCCCCCAGGTCTGTGGGGCTACGCAAGCGGTTCCCAAAGAGCTTTAGAACAAGGCATAGTTTTCCCTGCTGGCTCTTTGGGCGGGGGACCCATCTCCAGCCGTATGGCCATTTTTGTGCCTGGCGCGGTACGTAGTGGGAAAGGGTGGTTTTGACGCTGAAGGCAGCAGGAAAGCCCGCAGCCCCCAGGTCTGTGGGGCTACGCAAGCGGTTCCCAAAGAGCTTTAGAACAAGGCATAGTTTTCCCTGCTGGCTCTTTGGGCGGGGGACCCATCTCCAGCCGTATGGCCATTTTTGTGCCTGGCGCGGCGCCAAGTGGGTAAGGGTGGTGTCGAGGCTGAAGGCAGCAGCAAAGCCTGCAGCCCCCAGGTCTGTGGGGCCAAGCAAGCGGTTCCCAAAGAGCTTTAGAAGAAGGCATAGTTTTCCCTCCTGGCTCTTTGGGCATGGGACCCATCTCCAGCCGTATGGCCATTTTTGTGCCTGGCCCGGCGCCAAATGGAAAGGGTGGCTTTGAGGCTGAAGGCAGCAGGAAAGCCCGCAGCCCCCAGGTCTGTGGGGCTACGCAAGCGGTTCCCAAAGAGCTTTAGAACAAGGCATAGTTTTCCCTGCTGGCTCTTTGGGCGGGGGACCCATCTCCAGCCATATGGCCATTTTTGTGCCTGGCGAAGCCCCAAGTGCGAAAGGGTGGCTTTGAGGCTGAAGGCAGCAGGAAAGCCCGCAGCCCCCAGGTCTGTGGGGCTACGCAAGCGGTTCCCAAAGAGCTTTAGAACAAGGCATAGTTTTCCCTACTGGCTCTTTTGGCAGGGGACCCATCTCCAGCCGTATGGCCATTTTTGAACCTGGAGCAGTGCCAAGTGGGAAAGGGTGGTGTCGTGGCTGAAGGCAGCAGGAAAGCCCGCAGCCCCCAGGTCTGTGGGGCTACGCAAGCAGTTCCCAAAGAGCTTTAGAACAAGGCATAGTTTTCCCTGCTGGCTCTTTGGGCGGGGGACCCATCTCCAGCCATAGGCCATTTTTGTGCCTGGCGCGGCGCCCAGTGGGAAAGGGTGGCTTTGAGGCTTGAAGGCAGCAGGAAAGCCCGCAGCCCCCACGTCTGTGGGGCTACGCAAGCGGTTCCCAAAGAGCTTTAGAACAAGGCATAATTTTCCCTGCTGGCTCTTTGGTCGGGGGACCCATCTCCAGCCATATGGCCATTTTTGTGCCTGGCGCAGCGCCAAGTGGGAAAGGGTGGTTTTGAGGCTGAAGGCAGCAGCAAAGCCCGCAGCCCCCAGGTCTGTGCGGCTACGCAAGCGGTTCCCAAAGAGCTTTAGAACAAGGCATAATTTTCCCTGCTGGCTCTTTGGGCGGGGGACCCATCTCCAGCCGTATGGCCATTTTTGTGCCTGGCCGGGGGCCAAGTGGGAAAGGGTGGTTTTGAGGCTGAAGGCAGCAGGAAAGCCCGCAGCCCCCACGTGTGTGGGGCTACGCAAGCGGTTCCCAAAGAGCTTTAGAACAAGGCATAGTTTTCCCTGCTGGCTCTTTGGGCATGGGACCCATCTCCAGCCATAGGCCATTTTTGTGCTTGATAGGGCGCCAAGTGGGAAAGGGTGGTGTCGAGGCTGAAGGCAGCAGGAAAGCCCGCAGCCCCCAGGTCTGTGCGGCTACGCAAGCGGTTCCCAAAGAGCTTTAGAACAAGGCATAATTTTCCCTGCTGGCTCTTTGGGCGGGGGACCCATCTCCAGCCGTATGGCCATTTTTGTGCCTGGCCGGGGGCCAAGTGGGAAAGGGTGGTTTTGAGGCTGAAGGCAGCAGGAAAGCCCGCAGCCCCCACGTCTGTGGGGCCAAGCAAGCGGTTCCCAAAGAGCTTTAGAACAAGGCATAGTTTTCCCTGCTGGCTCTTTGGGCATGGGACCCATCTCCAGCCATAGGCCATTTTTGTGCTTGATAGGGCGCCAAGTGGGAAAGGGTGGTTTTGAGGCTGAAGGCAGCAGGAAAGCCCGCAGCCCCCAGGTCTGTGCGGCTACGCAAGCGGTTCCCAAAGAGCTTTAGAACAAGGCATAATTTTCCCTGCTGGCTTTTTGGGCGGGGGACCCATCTCCAGCCGTACGGCCATTTCTGTGCCTGGCGCGGCGCCAAGAGGGAAAGGGTGGTGTCGAGGCTAAAGGCAGCAGGAAAGCCCGCAGCCCCCAGGTCTGTGGAGCTACGCAAGCAGTTCCCAAAGAGCTTTAGAACAAGGCATAGTTTTCCCTGCTGGCTCTTTGGGCGGGGGACCCATCTCCAGCCGTATGGCCATTTTTGTGCATGGCGCAGCGCCAAGTGGGAAAGGGTGGCTTTGAGGCTGAAGGCAGCAGGAAAGCCCGCAGCCCCCAGGTCTGTGGGGCTACGCAAGCGGTTCCCAAAGACCTTTAGAACAAGGCATAGTTTTCCCTGCTGGCTCTTTGGGCATGGGACCCATCTCCACCCATAGGCCATTTTTGTGCCTGATAGGGCGCCAAGTGAGAAAGGGTGGCTTTGAGGCTAAAGACAGCAGGAAAGCCTGCAGCCCCCAGGTCTGTGGGGCTACGCAAGCGGTTCCCAAAGAGCTTTAGAACAAGGCATAGTTTTCCCTGCTGGCTCTTTGGGTGGGGGACCCATCTCCAGCCGTATGGCTATTTTTGTGCCTGACGCGGTGCGTAGTGGCATAGGGTGGTTTTGAGGCTGAAGGCAGCAGTAAAGCCCGCAGCCCCCACGTCTGTGGGGCCAAGCAAGCGGTTCCCAAAGAGCTTTAGAACAAGGCATAGTTTTCCCTGCTGGCTCTTTGGGCGGGGGACCCATCTCCAGCCGTATGGCCATTTTTGTGCCTGGCGCGGTGCGTAGTGGGAAAGGGTGGTTTTGAGGCTGAAGGCAGCAGGAAAGCCCGCAGCCCCCAGGTCTGTGGGGCTACGCAAGCGGTTCACCAAAGAGCTTTAGAACAAGGCATAGTTTTCCCTGCTGGCTCTTTGGGCAGGGGACCCATCTCCAGCCGTATGGCCATTTTTGTCCCTGGCCCGGCGCCAAGTGGGAAAGGGTGGTGTTGAGGCTGAAGGCAGCAGCAAAGACTGCAGCCCCCAGGTCTGTGGGGCCAAGCAAGCGGTTCCCAAAGAGCTTTAGAACAAGGCATAGTTTTCCCTGCTGGCTCTTTGGGCGGGGGACCCATCTCCAGCCGTATGGCCATTTTTGTGCCTGGCGCGGCGCCAAGTGGGTAAGGGTGGTGTCGAGGCTGAAGGCAGCAGGAAAGCCCGCAGCCCCCACGTCTGTGGGGCCAAGCAAGCGGTTCCCAAAGAGCTTTAGAACAAGGCATAGTTTTCCCTGCTGGCTCTTTGGGCGGGGGACCCATCTCCAGCCGTATGGCCATTTTTGTGCCTGGCGCGGTACGTAGTGGGAAAGGGTGGTTTTGACGCTGAAGGCAGCAGGAAAGCCCGCAGCCCCCAGGTCTGTGGGGCTACGCAAGCGGTTCCCAAAGAGCTTTAGAACAAGGCATAGTTTTCCCTGCTGGCTCTTTGGGCGGGGGACCCATCTCCAGCCGTATGGCCATTTTTGTGCCTGGCGCGGCGCCAAGTGGGAAAGGGTGTCTTTGAGGCTGAAGGCAGCAGCAAAGCCCGCAGCCCCCAGGTCTGTGGGGCTACGCAAGCGGTTCCCAAAGAGCTTTAGAACAAGGCATAGTTTTCCCTGCTGGCTCTTTGGGCATGGGACCCATCTCCAGCCATATGGCCATTTTTGTGCCTGGCCCGGCGCCAAGAGGGAAAGAGTGGTGTAGAGGCTAAAGGCAGCAGGAAAGCCCGCAGCCCCCAGGTCTGTGGGGCTACGCAAGCGGTTCCCAAAGAGCTTTAGAACAAGGCATAGTTTTCCCTGCTGGCTCTTTGGGCGGGGGACCCATCTCCAGCCGTATGGCCATTTTTGTGCATGGCGCAGCGCCAAGTGGGAAATGGTGGTATCGAGGCTGAAGGCAGCAGGAAAGCCCGCAGCCCCCAGGTCTGTGGGGCTACGCAAGCGGTTCCCAAAGAGCTTTAGAACAAGGCATAGTTTTCCCTGCTGGCTCTTTGGGCATGGGACCCATCTCCACCCATAGGCCATTTTTGTGCCTGATAGGGCGCCAAGTGGGAAAGGGTGGCTTTGAGGCTGAAGACAGCAGGAAAGCCTGCAGCCCCCAGGTCTGTGGGGCTACGCAAGCGGTTCCCAAAGAGCTTTAGAACAAGGCATAGTTTTCCCTGCTGGCTCTTTGGGCGGGGGACCCATCTCCAGCCGTATGGCTATTTTTGTGCCTGACGCGGTGCGTAGTGGCATAGGGTGGTTTTGAGGCTGAAGGCAGCAGGAAAGCCCGCAGCCCCCACGTCTGTGGGGCCAAGCAAGCGGTTCCCAAAGAGCTTTAGAACAAGGCATAGTTTTCCCTGCTGGCTCTTTGGGCGGGGGACCCATCTCCAGCCGTATGGCCATTTTTGTGCCTGGCGCGGTACGTAGTGGGAAAGGGTGGTTTTGACGCTGAAGGCAGCAGGAAAGCCCGCAGCCCCCAGGTCTGTGGGGCTACGCAAGCGGTTCCCAAAGAGCTTTAGAACAAGGCATAGTTTTCCCTGCTGGCTCTTTGGGCGGGGGACCCATCTCCAGCCGTATGGCCATTTTTGTGCCTGGCGCGGCGCCAAGTGGGTAAGGGTGGTGTCGAGGCTGAAGGCAGCAGCAAAGCCTGCAGCCCCCAGGTCTGTGGGGCTACGCAAGCGGTTCCCAAAGAGCTTTAGAACAAGGCATAGTTTTCCCTGCTGGCTCTTTGGGCGGGGGACCCATCTCCAGCCGTATGGCCATTTTTGTGCCTGATAGGGCGCCAAGTGGGAAAGGGTGGCTTTGAGGCTGAAGACAGCAGGAAAGCCCGCAGCCCCCACGTCTGTGGGGCCAAGCAAGCGGTTCCCAAAGAGCTTTAGAACAAGGCATAGTTTTCCCTGCTGGCTCTTTGGGCATGGGACCCATCTCCACCCATAGGCCATTTTTGTGCCTGATAGGGCGCCAAGTGGGAAAGGGTGGCTTTGAGGCTGAAGACAGCAGGAAAGCCTGCAGCTCCCAGGTCTGTGGGGCTATGCAAGCGGTTCCCAAAGAGCTTTAGAACAAGGCATAGTTTTCCCTGCTGGCTCTTTGGGCGGGGGACCCATCTCCAGCCGTATGGCCATTTTTGTGCCTGGCGCGGCGCCAAGTGGGAAAGGGTGGTGTCGAGGCTGAAGGCAGCAGGAAAGCCCGCAGCCCCCAGGTCTGTGGGGCTACGCAAGCGGTTCCCAAAGAGCTTTAGAACAAGGCATAGTTTTCCCTGCTGGCTCTTTGGGTGGGGGACCCATCTCCAGACGTATGGCCATTTTTGTGCCTGGCGCGGTGCGTAGTGGCATAGGGTGGTTTTGAGGCTGAAGGCAGCAGGAAAGCCCGCAGCCCCCAGGTCTGTGGGGCCAAGCAAGCGGTTCCCAGAGAGCTTTAGAACAAGGCATAGTTTTCCCTGCTGGCTCTTTGGGCGGGGGACCCATCTCCAGCCATATGGCCATTTTTGTGCCTGGCGCGGTGCGTAGTGGGAAAGGGTGGTTTTGAGGCTGAAGGCAGCAGGAAAGCCCGCAGCCCCCACGTCTCTGGGGCCAAGCAAGCGGTTCCCAAAGAGCTTTAGAACAAGGCATAGTTTTCCCTGCTGGCTCTTTGGGCATGGGACCCATCTCCAGCCATAGGCCATTTTTGTGCCTGGCGCGGCGCCAAGTGGGAAAGGGTGGCTTTGAGGCTGAAGGCAGCAGCAAAGCCCGCAGCCCCCAGGTCTGTGGGGCTACGCAAGCGGTTCCCAAAGAGCTTTAGAACAAGGCATAGTTTTCCCTGCTGGCTCTTTGGGCGGGGGACCCATCTCCAGCCGTATGGCCATTTTTGTGCCTGATAGGGCGCCAAGTGGGAAAGGGTGGTGTCGAGGCTGAAGACAGCAGGAAAGCCTGCAGCCCCCAGGTCTGTGGGGCTACGCAAGCGGTTCCCAAAGAGCTTTAGAACAAGGCATAGTTTTCCCTGCTGGCTCTTTGGGCGGGGGACCCATCTCCAGCCGTATGGCCATTTTTGAGCCTGGCGCGGCGCCAGGTGGGAAAGGGTGGCTTTGAGGCTGAAGGCAGGAGCAAAGCCTGCAGCCCCCAGGTCTGTGGGGCTACGCAAGCGGTTCCCAAAGAGCTTTAGAACAAGGCATAGTTTTCCCTGCTGGCTCTTAGGGCGGGGGACCCATCTCCAGCCGTATGGCCATTTTTGAGCCTGGCGCAGCGCCAAGTGGGAAAGGGTGGTGTCGAGGCTGAAGGCAGCAGGAAAGCCCGCAGCCCCCAGGTCTGTGGGGCTACGCAAGCGGTTCCCAAAGAGCTTTAGAACAAGGCATAGTTTTCCCTGCTGGCTCTTTTGGCAGGGGACCCATCTCCAGCCGTATGGCCATTTTTGTGCCTGGCGCGGTGCATAGTGGGAAAGGGTGGTGTTGAGGCTGAAGGCAGCAGCAAAGACTGCAGCCCCCAGGTCTGTGGGGCCAAGCAAGCGGTTCCCAAAGAGCTTTAGAACAAGGCATAGTTTTCCCTGATGGCTCTTTGGGCATGGGACCCATCTCCAGCCGTATGGCCATTTTTGTGCCTGGCGCGGCGCCAAGTGGGAAAGGGTGGCTTTGAGGCTGAAGGCAGCAGCAAAGCCCGCAGCCCCCAGGTCTGTGGGGCTACGCAAGCGGTTCCCAAAGAGCTTTAGAACAAGGCATAGTTTTCCCTGCTGGCTCTCTGGGCGGGGGACCCATCTGCAGCCGTATGGCCATTTTTGTGCCTGGAGCAGTGCCAAGTGGGAAAGGGTGGTTTTGAGGGTGAAGGCAGCAGGAAAGCCCGCAGCCCCCAGGTCTGTGGGGCTACGCAAGCGGTTCCCAAAGAGCTTTAGAACAAGGCATAGTTTTCCCTGCTGGCTCTTTGGGCGGGGGACCCATCTCCAGCCGTATGGCCATTTTTGTGCCTGGCGCGGCGCCAAGTGGGAAAGGGTGGTGTCGAGGCTGAAGGCAGCAGGAAAGCCCGCAGCCCCCACGTCTGTGGGGCCAAGCAAGCGGTTCCCAAAGAGTTTTAGAACAAGGCATAGTTTTCCCTGCTGGCTCTTTGGGCCTGGGACCCATCTCCACCCATAGGCCATTTTTGTGCTTGATAGGGCGACAAGTGGGAAAGGGTGGCTTTGAGGCTGAAGGCAGCAGGAAAGCCTGCAGCCCCCAGGTCTGTGGGGCTACGCAAGCAGTTCCCAAAGAGCTTTAGAACAAGGCATAGTTTTCCCTGCTGGCTCTTTGTTCGGGGGACCCATCTCCACCCATAGGCCATTTTTGTGCCTGGCCCGGCGCCCAGTGGGAAAGGGTGGTTTTGAGGCTGAAGGCAGCAGCAAAGCCTGCAGCCCCCAGGTCTGTGGGGCTACGCAAGCGGTTCCCAAAGAGCTTTAGAACAAGGCATAGTTTTCCCTGCTTGTTCTTTGGGCGGGGGACCCATCTCCAGCCGTATGGCCATTTTTGTGCCTGGCCGGGGGCCAAGTGGGAAAGGGTGGTTTTGAGGCTGAAGGCAGCAGGAAAGCCCGCAGCCCCCAGGTGTGTGGGGCTACGCAAGCGGTTCCCAAAGAGCTTTAGAACAAGGCATAGTTTTCCCTGCTGGCTCTTTGGGCATGGGACCCATCTCCAGCCATAGGCCATTTTTGTGCTTGATAGGGCGCCAAGTGGGAAAGGGTTGCTTTGAGGCTGAAGACAGCAGGAAAGCCCGCAGCCCCCAGGTCTGTGGGGCTACGCAAGCGGTTCCCAAAGAGCTTTAGAACAAGGCATAGTTTTCCCTGCTGGCTCTCTGGGCGGGGGACCCATCTCCAGCCGTATGGCCATTTTTGAGCCTGGCGCGGCGCCAGGTGGGAAAGGGTGGCTTTGAGGCTGAAGGCAGGAGCAAAGCCTGCAGCCCTCAGGTCTGTGGTGCTACGCAAGCGGTTCCCAAAGAGCTTTAGAACAAGGCATAGTTTTCCCAGCTGGCTCTTAGGGCATGGGACCCATCTCCAGCCATAGGCCATTTTTGTGCCTGGCGCGAAGCCAAGTGGGAAAGGGTGCTGTCGAGGCTGAAGGCAGCAGGAAAGCCCGCAGCCCCAAGGTCTGTGGGGCTACGCAAGCGGTTCCCAAAGAGCTTTAGAACAAGGCATAGTTTTCCCTGCTGGCTCTTTGGGCGGGGGACCCATCTCCAGTCGTATGGCTATTTTTATGCCTGGCGTGTTGCGTAGTGGGAAAGGGTGGTTTTGAGGCTGAAGGCAGCAGGAAAGCCTGCAGCCCCCAGGTCTGTGGGGCTACGCAAGCGGTTCCCAAAGAGCTTTAGAACAAGGCATAGTTTTCCCTGCTGGCTCTTTGGGCGGGGGACCCATCTCCAGCCGTATGGCCATTTTTGTGCCTGGCCGGGGGCCAAGTGGGGAAGGGTGGTTTTGAGGCTGAAGGCAGCAGGAAAGCCCGCAGCCCCCAGGTGTGTGGGGCTACGCAAGCGGTTCCCAAAGAGCTTTAGAACAAGGCATAGTTTTCCCTGCTGGCTGTTTGGGCATGGGACCCATCTCCAGCCATAGGCCATTTTTGTGCTTGATAGGGCGCCAAGTGGGAAAGGGTGGTGTCGAGGCTGAAGGCAGCAGGAAAGCCCGCAGCCCCCAGGTCTGTGCGGCTACGCAAGCGGTTCCCAAAGAGCTTTAGAACAAGGCATAATTTTCCCTGCTGGCTCTTTGGGCGGGGGACCCATCTCCAGCCGTACGGCCATTTTTGTGCCTGGCGCGGCGCCAAGAGGGAAAGGGTGGTGTCGAGGCTAAAGGCAGCAGGAAAGCCCGCAGCCCCCAGGTCTGTGGGGCTACGCATGCAGTTCCCAAAGAGCTTTAGAACAAGGCATAGTTTTCCCTGCTGGCTCTTTGGGCGGGGGACCCATCTCCAGCCGTATGGCCATTTTTGTGCATGGCGCAGCGCCAAGTGGGAAAGGGTGGCTTTGAGGCTGAAGGCAGCAGGAAAGCCCGCAGCCCCCAGGTCTGTGGGGCTACGCAAGCGGTTCCCAAAGAGCTTTAGAACAAGGCATAGTTTTCCCTGCTGGCTCTTTGGGCATGGGACCCATCTCCACCCATAGGCCATTTTTGTGCCTGATAGGGCGCCAAGTGAGAAAGGGTGGCTTTGAGGCTAAAGACAGCAGGAAAGCCTGCAGCCCCCAGGTCTGTGGGGCTACGCAAGCGGTTCCCAAAGAGCTTTAGAACAAGGCATAGTTTTCCCTGCTGGCTCTTTGGGCAGGGGACCCATCTCCAGCCGTATGGCTATTTTTGTGCCTGACGCGGTGCGTAGTGGCATAGGGTGGTTTTGACGCTGAAGGCAGCAGGAAAGCCCGCAGCCCCCAGGTCTGTGGGGCTACGCAAGCGGTTCACCAAAGAGCTTTAGAACAAGGCATAGTTTTCCCTGCTGGCTCTTTGGGCAGGGGACCCATCTCCAGCCGTATGGCCATTTTTGTCCCTGGCCCGGCGCCAAGTGGGAAAGGGTGGTGTTGAGGCTGAAGGCAGCAGCAAAGACTGCAGCCCCCAGGTCTGTGGGGCCAAGCAAGCGGTTCCCAAAGAGCTTTAGAACAAGGCATAGTTTTCCCTGCTGGCTCTTTGGGCGGGGGACCCATCTCCAGCCGTATGGCCATTTTTGTGCCTGGCGCGGCGCCAAGTGGGAAAGGGTGGCTTTGAGGCTGAAGGCAGCAGCAAAGCCCGCAGCCCCCAGGTCTGTGGGGCTACGCAAGCGGTTCCCAAAGAGCTTTAGAACAAGGCATAGTTT
The DNA here is from genome assembly GCF_028500815.1 of Rissa tridactyla. Classification (NCBI taxonomy): domain Eukaryota; kingdom Metazoa; phylum Chordata; class Aves; order Charadriiformes; family Laridae; genus Rissa; species Rissa tridactyla. Next base: position 95,678 of record NW_026529552.1, read on the forward strand.
TCCCTGCTGGCTCTTTGGGCAGGGGACCCATCTCCAGCCATATGGCCATTTTTGTGCCTGGCCCGGCGCCAAGAGGGAAAGAGTGGTGTCGAGGCTAAAGGCAGCAGGAAAGCCCGCAGCCCCCAGGTCTGTGGGGCTACGCAAGCGGTTCCCAAAGAGCTTTAGAACAAGGCATAGTTTTCCCTGCTGGCTCTTTGGGCGGGGGACCCATCTCCAGCCGTATGGCCATTTTTGTGCATGGCGCAGCGCCAAGTGGGAAATGGTGGTATCGAGGCTGAAGGCAGCAGGAAAGCCCGCAGCCCCCAGGTCTGTGGGGCTACGCAAGCGGTTCCCAAAGAGCTTTAGAACAAGGCATAGTTTTCCCTGCTGGCTCTTTGGGCATGGGACCCATCTCCACCCATAGGCCATTTTTGTGCCTGATAGGGCGCCAAGTGGGAAAGGGTGGCTTTGAGGCTGAAGACAGCAGGAAAGCCTGCAGCCCCCAGGTCTGTGGGGCCAAGCAAGCGGTTCCCAAAGAGCTTTAGAACAAGGCATAGTTTTCCCTGCTGGCTCTTTGGGTGGGGGACCCATCTCCAGCCGTATGGCTATTTTTGTGCCTGACGCGGTGCGTAGTGGCATAGGGTGGTTTTGAGGCTGAAGGCAGCAGGAAAGCCCGCAGCCCCCACGTCTGTGGGGCCAAGCAAGCGGTTCCCAAAGAGCTTTAGAACAAGGCATAGTTTTCCCTGCTGGCTCTTTGGGCGGGGGACCCATCTCCAGCCGTATGGCCATTTTTGTGCCTGGCGCGGTGCGTAGTGGGAAAGGGTGGTTTTGACGCTGAAGGCAGCAGGAAAGCCCGCAGCCCCCAGGTCTGTGGGGCTACGCAAGCGGTTCCCAAAGAGCTTTAGAACAAGGCATAGTTTTCCCTGCTGGCTCTTTGGGCGGGGGACCCATCTCCAGCCGTATGGCCATTTTTGTGCCTGGCGCGGCGCCAAGTGGGTAAGGGTGGTGTCGAGGCTGAAGGCAGCAGCAAAGCCTGCAGCCCCCAGGTCTGTGGGGCCAAGCAAGCGGTTCCCAAAGAGCTTTAGAAGAAGGCATAGTTTTCCCTGCTGGCTCTTTGGGCATGGGACCCATCTCCAGCCGTATGGCCATATTTGTCCCTGGCCCGGCGCCAAATGGAAAGGGTGGCTTTGAGGGTGAAGGCAGCAGGAAAGCCCGCAGCCCCCAGGTCTGTGGGGCTACGCAAGCGGTTCCCAAAGAGCTTTAGAACAAGGCATAGTTTTCCCTGCTGGCTCTTTGGGCGGGGGACCCATCTCCAGCCATATGGCCATTTTTGTGCCTGGCGAAGCCCCAAGTGCGAAAGGGTGGTTTTGAGGCTGAAGGCAGCAGGAAAGCCCGCAGCCCCCAGGTCTGTGGGGCTACGCAAGCAGTTCCCAAAGAGCTTTAGAACAAGGCATAGTTTTCCCTGCTGGCTCTTTGGGCGGGGGACCCATCTCCAGCCATAGGCCATTTTTGTGCCTGGCCCGGCGCCCAGTGGGAAAGGGTGGCTTTGAGGCTTGAAGGCAGCAGGAAAGCCTGCAGCCCCCACGTCTGTGGGGCTACGCAAGCGGTTCCCAAAGAGCTTTAGAACAAGGCATAGTTTTCCCTGCTGGCTCTTTGGGCGGGGGACCCATCTCCAGCCATAGGCCATATTTGTGCTTGATAGGGCGCCAAGTGGGAAAGGGTGGTGTCGAGGCTGAAGGCAGCAGGAAAGCCCGCAGCCCCCAGGTCTGTGGGGCTACGCAAGCGGTTCCCAAAGAGCTTTAGAACAAGGCATAATTTTCCCTGCTGGCTCTTTGGGCGGGGGACCCATCTCCAGCCGTACGGCCATTTTTGTGCCTGGCGCGGCGCCAAGAGGGAAAGGGTGGTGTCGAGGCTAAAGGCAGCAGGAAAGCCCGCAGCCCCCAGGTCTGTGGGGCTACGCAAGCAGTTCCCAAAGAGCTTTAGAACAAGGCATAGTTTTCCCTGCTGGCTCTTTGGGCGGGGGACCCATCTCCAGCCGTATGGCCATTTTTGTGCATGGCGCAGCGCCAAGTGGGAAAGGGTGGCTTTGAGGCTGAAGGCAGCAGGAAAGCCTGCAGCCCCCAGGTCTGTGGGGCTACGCAAGCGGTTCCCAAAGAGCTTTAGAACAAGGCATAGTTTTCCCTGCTGGCTCTTTGGGCATGGGACCCATCTCCACCCATAGGCCATTTTTGTGCCTGATAGGGCGCCAAGTGAGAAAGGGTGGCTTTGAGGCTAAAGACAGCAGGAAAGCCTGCAGCCCCCAGGTCTGTGGGGCTACGCAAGCGGTTCCCAAAGAGCTTTAGAACAAGGCATAGTTTTCCCTGCTGGCTCTTTGGGTGGGGGACCCATCTCCAGCCGTATGGCTATTTTTGTGCCTGACGCGGTGCGTAGTGGCATAGGGTGGTTTTGAGGCTGAAGGCAGCAGGAAAGCCCGCAGCCCCCACGTCTGTGGGGCCAAGCAAGCGGTTCCCAAAGAGCTTTAGAACAAGGCATAGTTTTCCCTGCTGGCTCTTTGGGCGGGGGACCCATCTCCAGCCGTATGGCCATTTTTGTGCCTGGCGCGGTGCGTAGTGGCAAAGGGTGGCTTTGAGGCTGAAGACAGCAGGAAAGCCCGCAGCCCCCAGGTCTGTGCGGCTACGCAAGCGGTTCCCAAAGAGCTTTAGAACAAGGCATAGTTTTCCCTGCTGGCTCTTTGGGCGGGGGACCCATCTCCAGCCGTATGGCTATTTTTGTGCCTGACGCGGTGCGTAGTGGCATAGGGTGGTTTTGAGGCTGAAGGCAGCAGGAAAGCCCGCAGCCCCCACGTCTGTGGGGCCAAGCAAGCGGTTCCCAAAGAGCTTTAGAACAAGGCATAGTTTTCCCTGCTGGCTCTTTGGGCGGGGGACCCATCTCCAGCCGTATGGCCATTTTTGTGCCTGGCGCGGTACGTAGTGGGAAAGGGTGGTTTTGACGCTGAAGGCAGCAGGAAAGCCCGCAGCCCCCAGGTCTGTGGGGCTACGCAAGCGGTTCCCAAAGAGCTTTAGAACAAGGCATAGTTTTCCCTGCTGGCTCTTTGGGCGGGGGACCCATCTCCAGCCGTATGGCCATTTTTGTGCCTGGCGCGGCGCCAAGTGGGTAAGGGTGGTGTCGAGGCTGAAGGCAGCAGCAAAGCCTGCAGCCCCCAGGTCTGTGGGGCCAAGCAAGCGGTTCCCAAAGAGCTTTAGAAGAAGGCATAGTTTTCCCTGCTGGCTCTTTGGGCATGGGACCCATCTCCAGCCGTATGGCCATTTTTGAACCTGGAGCAGTGCCAAGTGGGAAAGGGTGGCTTTGAGGCTTGAAGGCAGCAGGAAAGCCCGCAGCCCCCACGTCTGTGGGGCTACGCAAGCGGTTCCCAAAGAGCTTTAGAACAAGGCATAATTTTCCCTGCTGGCTCTTTGGTCGGGGGACCCATCTCCAGCCATATGGCCATTTTTGTGCCTGGCGCAGCGCCAAGTGGGAAAGGGTGGTTTTGAGGCTGAAGGCAGCAGCAAAGCCCGCAGCCCCCAGGTCTGTGGGGCTACGCAAGCGGTTCCCAAAGAGCTTTAGAACAAGGCATAATTTTCCCTGCTGGCTCTTTGGGCGGGGGACCCATCTCCAGCCGTATGGCCATTTTTGTGCCTGGCCGGGGGCCAAGTGGGAAAGGGTGGTTTTGAGGCTGAAGGCAGCAGGAAAGCCCGCAGCCCCCACGTGTGTGGGGCTACGCAAGCGGTTCCCAAAGAGCTTTAGAACAAGGCATAGTTTTCCCTGCTGGCTCTTTGGGCATGGGACCCATCTCCAGCCATAGGCCATTTTTGTGCTTGATAGGGCGCCAAGTGGGAAAGGGTGGTGTCGAGGCTGAAGGCAGCAGGAAAGCCCGCAGCCCCCAGGTCTGTGCGGCTACGCAAGCGGTTCCCAAAGAGCTTTAGAACAAGGCATAATTTTCCCTGCTGGCTCTTTGGGCGGGGGACCCATCTCCAGCCGTATGGCCATTTTTGTGCCTGGCCGGGGGCCAAGTGGGAAAGGGTGGTTTTGAGGCTGAAGGCAGCAGGAAAGCCCGCAGCCCCCACGTGTGTGGGGCTACGCAAGCGGTTCCCAAAGAGCTTTAGAACAAGGCATAGTTTTCCCTGCTGGCTCTTTGGGCATGGGACCCATCTCCAGCCATAGGCCATTTTTGTGCTTGATAGGGCGCCAAGTGGGAAAGGGTGGTTTTGAGGCTGAAGGCAGCAGGAAAGCCCGCAGCCCCCAGGTCTGTGCGGCTACGCAAGCGGTTCCCAAAGAGCTTTAGAACAAGGCATAATTTTCCCTGCTGGCTTTTTGGGCGGGGGACCCATCTCCAGCCGTACGGCCATTTTTGTGCCTGGCGCAGCGCCAAGTGGGAAAGGGTGGCTTTGAGGCTGAAGGCAGCAGGAAAGCCCGCAGCCCCCAGGTCTGTGGGGCTACGCAAGCGGTTCCCAAAGACCTTTAGAACAAGGCATAGTTTTCCCTGCTGGCTCTTTGGGCATGGGACCCATCTCCACCCATAGGCCATTTTTGTGCCTGATAGGGCGCCAAGTGAGAAAGGGTGGCTTTGAGGCTGAAGGCAGCAGGAAAGCCTGCAGCCCCCAGGTCTGTGGGGCTACGCAAGCGGTTCCCAAAGAGCTTTAGAACAAGGCATAGTTTTCCCTGCTGGCTCTTTGGGTGGGGGACCCATCTCCAGCCGTATGGCCATTTTTGTCCCTGGCCCGGCGCCAAGTGGGAAAGGGTGGTGTTGAGGCTGAAGGCAGCAGCAAAGACTGCAGCCCCCAGGTCTGTGGGGCCAAGCAAGCGGTTCCCAAAGAGCTTTAGAACAAGGCATAGTTTTCCCTGCTGGCTCTTTGGGCGGGGGACCCATCTCCAGCCGTATGGCCATTTTTGTGCCTGGCGCGGCGCCAAGTGGGTAAGGGTGGTGTCGAGGCTGAAGGCAGCAGGAAAGCCCGCAGCCCCCACGTCTGTGGGGCCAAGCAAGCGGTTCCCAAAGAGCTTTAGAACAAGGCATAGTTTTCCCTGCTGGCTCTTTGGGCGGGGGACCCATCTCCAGCCGTATGGCCATTTTCGTGCCTGGCGCGGTACGTAGTGGGAAAGGGTGGTTTTGACGCTGAAGGCAGCAGGAAAGCCCGCAGCCCCCAGGTCTGTGGGGCTACGCAAGCGGTTCCCAAAGAGCTTTAGAACAAGGCATAGTTTTCCCTGCTGGCTCTTTGGGCGGGGGACCCATCTCCAGCCGTATGGCCATTTTTGTGCCTGGCGCGGCGCCAAGTGGGAAAGGGTGTCTTTGAGGCTGAAGGCAGCAGGAAAGCCCGCAGCCCCCAGGTCTGTGGGGCTACGCAAGCGGTTCCCAAAGACCTTTAGAACAAGGCATAGTTTTCCCTGCTGGCTCTTTGGGCATGGGACCCATCTCCACCCATAGGCCATTTTTGTGCCTGATAGGGCGCCAAGTGAGAAAGGGTGGCTTTGAGGCTGAAGGCAGCAGGAAAGCCTGCAGCCCCCAGGTCTGTGGGGCTACGCAAGCGGTTCCCAAAGAGCTTTAGAACAAGGCATAGTTTTCCCTGCTGGCTCTTTGGGTGGGGGACCCATCTCCAGCCGTATGGCCATTTTTGTCCCTGGCCCGGCGCCAAGTGGGAAAGGGTGGTGTTGAGGCTGAAGGCAGCAGCAAAGACTGCAGCCCCCAGGTCTGTGGGGCCAAGCAAGCGGTTCCCAAAGAGCTTTAGAACAAGGCATAGTTTTCCCTGCTGGCTCTTTGGGCGGGGGACCCATCTCCAGCCGTATGGCCATTTTTGTGCCTGGCGCGGCGCCAAGTGGGTAAGGGTGGTGTCGAGGCTGAAGGCAGCAGGAAAGCCCGCAGCCCCCACGTCTGTGGGGCCAAGCAAGCGGTTCCCAAAGAGCTTTAGAACAAGGCATAGTTTTCCCTGCTGGCTCTTTGGGCGGGGGACCCATCTCCAGCCGTATGGCCATTTTCGTGCCTGGCGCGGTACGTAGTGGGAAAGGGTGGTTTTGACGCTGAAGGCAGCAGGAAAGCCCGCAGCCCCCAGGTCTGTGGGGCTACGCAAGCGGTTCCCAAAGAGCTTTAGAACAAGGCATAGTTTTCCCTGCTGGCTCTTTGGGCGGGGGACCCATCTCCAGCCGTATGGCCATTTTTGTGCCTGGCGCGGCGCCAAGTGGGAAAGGGTGTCTTTGAGGCTGAAGGCAGCAGGAAAGCCCGCAGCCCCCAGGTCTGTGGGGCTACGCAAGCGGTTCCCAAAGAGCTTTAGAACAAGGCATAGTTTTCCCTGCTGGCTCTTTGGGCATGGGACCCATCTCCAGCCATATGGCCATTTTTGTGCCTGGCCCGGCGCCAAGAGGGAAAGAGTGGTGTAGAGGCTAAAGGCAGCAGGAAAGCCCGCAGCCCCCAGGTCTGTGGGGCTACGCAAGCGGTTCCCAAAGAGCTTTAGAACAAGGCATAGTTTTCCCTGCTGGCTCTTTGGGCGGGGGACCCATCTCCAGCCGTATGGCCATTTTTGTGCATGGCGCAGCGCCAAGTGGGAAATGGTGGTATCGAGGCTGAAGGCAGCAGGAAAGCCCGCAGCCCCCAGGTCTGTGGGGCTACGCAAGCGGTTCCCAAAGAGCTTTAGAACAAGGCATAGTTTTCCCTGCTGGCTCTTTGGGCATGGGACCCATCTCCACCCATAGGCCATTTTTGTGCCTGATAGGGCGCCAAGTGGGAAAGGGTGGCTTTGAGGCTGAAGACAGCAGGAAAGCCTGCAGCCCCCAGGTCTGTGGGGCTACGCAAGCGGTTCCCAAAGAGCTTTAGAACAAGGCATAGTTTTCCCTGCTGGCTCTTTGGGCGGGGGACCCATCTCCAGCCGTATGGCTATTTTTGTGCCTGACGCGGTGCGTAGTGGCATAGGGTGGTTTTGAGGCTGAAGGCAGCAGGAAAGCCCGCAGCCCCCACGTCTGTGGGGCCAAGCAAGCGGTTCCCAAAGAGCTTTAGAACAAGGCATAGTTTTCCCTGCTGGCTCTTTGGGCGGGGGACCCATCTCCAGCCGTATGGCCATTTTTGTGCCTGGCGCGGTACGTAGTGGGAAAGGGTGGTTTTGACGCTGAAGGCAGCAGGAAAGCCCGCAGCCCCCAGGTCTGTGGGGCTACGCAAGCGGTTCCCAAAGAGCTTTAGAACAAGGCATAGTTTTCCCTGCTGGCTCTTTGGGCGGGGGACCCATCTCCAGCCGTATGGCCATTTTTGTGCCTGGCGCGGCGCCAAGTGGGTAAGGGTGGTGTCGAGGCTGAAGGCAGCAGCAAAGCCTGCAGCCCCCAGGTCTGTGGGGCCAAGCAAGCGGTTCCCAAAGAGCTTTAGAAGAAGGCATAGTTTTCCCTGCTGGCTCTTTGGGCATGGGACCCATCTCCAGCCGTATGGCCATTTTTGTGCCTGGCCCGGCGCCAAATGGAAAGGGTGGCTTTGAGGCTGAAGGCAGCAGGAAAGCCCGCAGCCCCCAGGTCTGTGGGGCTACGCAAGCGGTTCCCAAAGAGCTTTAGAACAAGGCATAGTTTTCCCTGCTGGCTCTTTGGGCGGGGGACCCATCTCCAGCCATATGGCCATTTTTGTGCCTGGCGAAGCCCCAAGTGCGAAAGGGTGGCTTTGAGGCTGAAGGCAGCAGGAAAGCCCGCAGCCCCCAGGTCTGTGGGGCTACGCAAGCGGTTCCCAAAGAGCTTTAGAACAAGGCATAGTTTTCCCTACTGGCTCTTTTGGCAGGGGACCCATCTCCAGCCGTATGGCCATTTTTGAACCTGGAGCAGTGCCAAGTGGGAAAGGGTGGTGTCGTGGCTGAAGGCAGCAGGAAAGCCCGCAGCCCCCAGGTCTGTGGGGCTACGCAAGCAGTTCCCAAAGAGCTTTAGAACAAGGCATAGTTTTCCCTGCTGGCTCTTTGGGCGGGGGACCCATCTCCAGCCATAGGCCATTTTTGTGCCTGGCCCGGCGCCCAGTGGGAAAGGGTGGCTTTGAGGCTTGAAGGCAGCAGGAAAGCCCGCAGCCCCCACGTCTGTGGGGCTACGCAAGCGGTTCCCAAAGACCTTTAGAACAAGGCATAATTTTCCCTGCTGGCTCTTTGGTCGGGGGACCCATCTCCAGCCATATGGCCATTTTTGTGCCTGGCGCAGCGCCAAGTGGGAAAGGGTGGTTTTGAGGCTGAAGGCAGCAGCAAAGCCCGCAGCCCCCAGGTCTGTGGGGCTACGCAAGCGGTTCCCAAAGAGCTTTAGAACAAGGCATAATTTTCCCTGCTGGCTCTTTGGGCGGGGGACCCATCTCCAGCCGTATGGCCATTTTTGTGCCTGGCCAGGGGCCAAGTGGGAAAGGGTGGTTTTGAGGCTGAAGGCAGCAGGAAAGCCCGCAGCCCCCACGTGTGTGGGGCTACGCAAGCGGTTCCCAAAGAGCTTTAGAACAAGGCATAGTTTTCCCTGCTGGCTCTTTGGGCATGGGACCCATCTCCAGCCATAGGCCATTTTTGTGCTTGATAGGGCGCCAAGTGGGAAAGGGTGGTGTCGAGGCTGAAGGCAGCAGGAAAGCCCGCAGCCCCCAGGTCTGTGCGGCTACGCAAGCGGTTCCCAAAGAGCTTTAGAACAAGGCATAATTTTCCCTGCTGGCTCTTTGGGCGGGGGACCCATCTCCAGCCGTATGGCCATTTTTGTGCCTGGCCGGGGGCCAAGTGGGAAAGGGTGGTTTTGAGGCTGAAGGCAGCAGGAAAGCCCGCAGCCCCCACGTGTGTGGGGCTACGCAAGCGGTTCCCAAAGAGCTTTAGAACAAGGCATAGTTTTCCCTGCTGGCTCTTTGGGCATGGGACCCATCTCCAGCCATAGGCCATTTTTGTGCTTGATAGGGCGCCAAGTGGGAAAGGGTGGTGTCGAGGCTGAAGGCAGCAGGAAAGCCCGCAGCCCCCAGGTCTGTGCGGCTACGCAAGCGGTTCCCAAAGAGCTTTAGAACAAGGCATAATTTTCCCTGCTGGCTCTTTGGGCGGGGGACCCATCTCCAGCCGTACGGCCATTTTTGTGGCTGGCGCGGCGCCAAGAGGGAAAGGGTGGTGTCGAGGCTAAAGGCAGCAGGAAAGCCCGCAGCCCCCAGGTCTGTGGAGCTACGCAAGCAGTTCCCAAAGAGCTTTAGAACAAGGCATAGTTTTCCCTGCTGGCTCTTTGGGCGGGGGACCCATCTCCAGCCGTATGGCCATTTTTGTGCATGGCGCAGCGCCAAGTGGGAAAGGGTGGCTTTGAGGCTGAAGGCAGCAGGAAAGCCCGCAGCCCCCAGGTCTGTGGGGCTACGCAAGCGGTTCCCAAAGAGCTTTAGAACAAGGCATAGTTTTCCCTGCTGGCTCTTTGGGCATGGGACCCATCTCCACCCATAGGCCATTTTTGTGCCTGATAGGGCGCCAAGTGAGAAAGGGTGGCTTTGAGGCTAAAGACAGCAGGAAAGCCTGCAGCCCCCAGGTCTGTGGGGCTACGCAAGCGGTTCCCAAAGAGCTTTAGAACAAGGCATAGTTTTCCCTGCTGGCTCTTTGGGTGGGGGACCCATCTCCAGCCGTATGGCTATTTTTGTGCCTGACGCGGTGCGTAGTGGCATAGGGTGGTTTTGAGGCTGAAGGCAGCAGTAAAGCCCGCAGCCCCCACGTCTGTGGGGCCAAGCAAGCGGTTCCCAAAGAGCTTTAGAACAAGGCATAGTTTTCCCTGCTGGCTCTTTGGGCGGGGGACCCATCTCCAGCCGTATGGCCATTTTTGTGCCTGGCGCGGTGCGTAGTGGGAAAGGGTGGTTTTGAGGCTGAAGGCAGCAGGAAAGCCCGCAGCCCCCAGGTCTGTGGGGCTACGCAAGCGGTTCACCAAAGAGCTTTAGAACAAGGCATAGTTTTCCCTGCTGGCTCTTTGGGCAGGGGACCCATCTCCAGCCGTATGGCCATTTTTGTCCCTGGCCCGGCGCCAAGTGGGAAAGGGTGGTGTTGAGGCTGAAGGCAGCAGCAAAGACTGCAGCCCCCAGGTCTGTGGGGCCAAGCAAGCGGTTCCCAAAGAGCTTTAGAACAAGGCATAGTTTTCCCTGCTGGCTCTTTGGGCGGGGGACCCATCTCCAGCCGTATGGCCATTTTTGTGCCTGGCGCGGCGCCAAGTGGGTAAGGGTGGTGTCGAGGCTGAAGGCAGCAGGAAAGCCCGCAGCCCCCACGTCTGTGGGGCCAAGCAAGCGGTTCCCAAAGAGCTTTAGAACAAGGCATAGTTTTCCCTGCTGGCTCTTTGGGCGGGGGACCCATCTCCAGCCGTATGGCCATTTTTGTGCCTGGCGCGGTACGTAGTGGGAAAGGGTGGTTTTGACGCTGAAGGCAGCAGGAAAGCCCGCAGCCCCCAGGTCTGTGGGGCTACGCAAGCGGTTCCCAAAGAGCTTTAGAACAAGGCATAGTTTTCCCTGCTGGCTCTTTGGGCGGGGGACCCATCTCCAGCCGTATGGCCATTTTTGTGCCTGGCGCGGCGCCAAGTGGGAAAGGGTGGCTTTGAGGCTGAAGGCAGCAGCAAAGCCCGCAGCCCCCAGGTCTGTGGGGCTACGCAAGCGGTTCCCAAAGAGCTTTAGAACAAGGCATAGTTTTCCCTGCTGGCTCTTTGGGCATGGGACCCATCTCCAGCCATATGGCCATTTTTGTGCCTGGCCCGGCGCCAAGAGGGAAAGAGTGGTGTCGAGGCTAAAGGCAGCAGGAAAGCCCGCAGCCCCCAGGTCTGTGGGGCTACGCAAGCGGTTCCCAAAGAGCTTTAGAACAAGGCATAGTTTTCCCTGCTGGCTCTTTGGGCGGGGGACCCATCTCCAGCCGTATGGCCATTTTTGTGCATGGCGCAGCGCCAAGTGGGAAATGGTGGTATCGAGGCTGAAGGCAGCAGGAAAGCCCGCAGCCCCCAGGTCTGTGGGGCTACGCAAGCGGTTCCCAAAGAGCTTTAGAACAAGGCATAGTTTTCCCTGCTGGCTCTTTGGGCATGGGACCCATCTCCACCCATAGGCCATTTTTGTGCCTGATAGGGCGCCAAGTGGGAAAGGGTGGCTTTGAGGCTGAAGACAGCAGGAAAGCCTGCAGCCCCCAGGTCTGTGGGGCTACGCAAGCGGTTCCCAAAGAGCTTTAGAACAAGGCATAGTTTTCCCTGCTGGCTCTTTGGGCGGGGGACCCATCTCCAGCCGTATGGCTATTTTTGTGCCTGACGCGGTGCGTAGTGGCATAGGGTGGTTTTGAGGCTGAAGGCAGCAGGAAAGCCCGCAGCCCCCACGTCTGTGGGGCTACGCAAGCGGTTCCCAAAGAGCTTTAGAACAAGGCATAGTTTTCCCTGCTGGCTCTTTGGGCGGGGGACCCATCTCCAGCCATATGGCCATTTTTGTGCCTGGCGAAGCCCCAAGTGCGAAAGGGTGGCTTTGAGGCTGAAGGCAGCAGGAAAGCCCGCAGCCCCCAGGTCTGTGGGGCTACGCAAGCGGTTCCCAAAGAGCTTTAGAACAAGGCATAGTTTTCCCTACTGGCTCTTTTGGCAGGGGACCCATCTCCAGCCGTATGGCCATTTTTGAACCTGGAGCAGTGCCAAGTGGGAAAGGGTGGTGTCGTGGCTGAAGGCAGCAGGAAAGCCCGCAGCCCCCAGGTCTGTGGGGCTACGCAAGCAGTTCCGAAAGAGGTTTAGAACAAGGCATAGTTTTCCCTGCTGGCTCTTTGGGCGGGGGACCCATCTCCAGCCATAGGCCATTTTTGTGCCTGGCCCGGCGCCCAGTGGGAAAGGGTGGCTTTGAGGCTTGAAGGCAGCAGGAAAGCCCGCAGCCCCCACGTCTGTGGGGCTACGCAAGCGGTTCCCAAAGAGCTTTAGAACAAGGCATAATTTTCCCTGCTGGCTCTTTGGTCGGGGGACCCATCTCCAGCCATATGGCCATTTTTGTGCCTGGCGCAGCGCCAAGTGGGAAAGGGTGGTTTTGAGGCTGAAGGCAGCAGCAAAGCCCGCAGCCCCCAGGTCTGTGGGGCTACGCAAGCGGTTCCCAAAGAGCTTTAGAACAAGGCATAATTTTCCCTGCTGGCTCTTTGGGCGGGGGACCCATCTCCAGCCGTATGGCCATTTTTGTGCCTGGCCGGGGGCCAAGTGGGAAAGGGTGGTTTTGAGGCTGAAGGCAGCAGGAAAGCCCGCAGCCCCCACGTGTGTGGGGCTACGCAAGCGGTTCCCAAAGAGCTTTAGAACAAGGCATAGTTTTCCCTGCTGGCTCTTTGGGCATGGGACCCATCTCCAGCCATAGGCCATTTTTGTGCTTGATAGGGCGCCAAGTGGGAAAGGGTGGTGTCGAGGCTGAAGGCAGCAGGAAAGCCCGCAGCCCCCAGGTCTGTGCGGCTACGCAAGCGGTTCCCAAAGAGCTTTAGAACAAGGCATAATTTTCCCTGCTGGCTCTTTGGGCGGGGGACCCATCTCCAGCCGTATGGCCATTTTTGTGCCTGGCCGGGGGCCAAGTGGGAAAGGGTGGTTTTGAGGCTGAAGGCAGCAGGAAAGCCCGCAGCCCCCACGTGTGTGGGGCTACGCAAGCGGTTCCCAAAGAGCTTTAGAACAAGGCATAGTTTTCCCTGCTGGCTCTTTGGGCATGGGACCCATCTCCAGCCATAGGCCATTTTTGTGCTTGATAGGGCGCCAAGTGGGAAAGGGTGGTTTTGAGGCTGAAGGCAGCAGGAAAGCCCGCAGCCCCCAGGTCTGTGGGGCTACGCAAGCGGTTCCCAAAGAGCTTTAGAACAAGGCATAATTTTCCCTGCTGGCTTTTTGGGCGGGGGACCCATCTCCAGCCGTACGGCCATTTTTGTGGCTGGCGCGGCGCCAAGAGGGAAAGGGTGGTGTCGAGGCTAAAGGCAGCAGGAAAGCCCGCAGCCCCCAGGTCTGTGGAGCTACGCAAGCAGTTCCCAAAGAGCTTTAGAACAAGGCATAGTTTTCCCTGCTGGCTCTTTGGGCAGGGGACCCATCTCCAGCCGTATGGCCATTTTTGTGCATGGCGCAGTGCCAAGTGGGAAAGGGTGGCTTTGAGGCTGAAGGCAGCAGGAAAGCCCGCAGCCCCCAGGTCTGTGGGGCTACGCAAGCGGTTCCCAAAGACCTTTAGAACAAGGCATAGTTTTCCCTGCTGGCTCTTTGGGCATGGGACCCATCTCCACCCATAGGCCATTTTTGTGCCTGATAGGGCGCCAAGTGAGAAAGGGTGGCTTTGAGGCTAAAGACAGCAGGAAAGCCTGCAGCCCCCAGGTCTGTGGGGCTACGCAAGCGGTTCCCAAAGAGCTTTAGAACAAGGCATAGTTTTCCCTGCTGGCTCTTTGGGTGGGGGACCCATCTCCAGCCGTATGGCTATTTTTGTGCCTGACGCGGTGCGTAGTGGCATAGGGTGGCTTTGAGGCTGAAGGCAGCAGTAAAGCCCGCAGCCCCCACGTCTGTGGGGCCAAGCAAGCGGTTCCCAAAGAGCTTTAGAACAAGGCATAGTTTTCCCTGCTGGCTCTTTGGGCGGGGGACCCATCTCCAGCCGTATGGCCATTTTTGTGCCTGGCGCGGTGCGTAGTGGGAAAGGGTGGTTTTGAGGCTGAAGGCAGCAGGAAAGCCCGCAGCCCCCAGGTCTGTGGGGCTACGCAAGCGGTTCACCAAAGAGCTTTAGAACAAGGCATAGTTTTCCCTGCTGGCTCTTTGGGCAGGGGACCCATCTCCAGCCGTATGGCCATTTTTGTCCCTGGCCCGGCGCCAAGTGGGAAAGGGTGGTGTTGAGGCTGAAGGCAGCAGCAAAGACTGCAGCCCCCAGGTCTGTGGGGCCAAGCAAGCGGTTCCCAAAGAGCTTTAGAACAAGGCATAGTTTTCCCTGCTGGCTCTTTGGGCGGGGGACCCATCTCCAGCCGTATGGCCATTTTTGTGCCTGGCGCGGCGCCAAGTGGGTAAGGGTGGTGTCGAGGCTGAAGGCAGCAGGAAAGCCCGCAGCCCCCACGTCTGTGGGGCCAAGCAAGCGGTTCCCAAAGAGCTTTAGAACAAGGCATAGTTTTCCCTGCTGGCTCTTTGGGCGGGGGACCCATCTCCAGCCGTATGGCCATTTTTGTGCCTGGCGCGGTACGTAGTGGGAAAGGGTGGTTTTGACGCTGAAGGCAGCAGGAAAGCCCGCAGCCCCCAGGTCTGTGGGGCTACGCAAGCGGTTCCCAAAGAGCTTTAGAACAAGGCATAGTTTTCCCTGCTGGCTCTTTGGGCGGGGGACCCATCTCCAGCCGTATGGCCATTTTTGTGCCTGGCGCGGCGCCAAGTGGGAAAGGGTGGCTTTGAGGCTGAAGGCAGCAGCAAAGCCCGCAGCCCCCAGGTCTGTGGGGCTACGCAAGCGGTTCCCAAAGAGCTTTAGAACAAGGCATAGTTTTCCCTGCTGGCTCTTTGGGCATGGGACCCATCTCCAGCCATATGGCCATTTTTGTGCCTGGCCCGGCGCCAAGAGGGAAAGAGTGGTGTCGAGGCTAAAGGCAGCAGGAAAGCCCGCAGCCCCCAGGTCTGTGGGGCTACGCAAGCGGTTCCCAAAGAGCTTTAGAACAAGGCATAGTTTTCCCTGCTGGCTCTTTGGGCGGGGGACCCATCTCCAGCCGTATGGCCATTTTTGTGCATGGCGCAGCGCCAAGTGGGAAATGGTGGTATCGAGGCTGAAGGCAGCAGGAAAGCCCGCAGCCCCCAGGTCTGTGGGGCTACGCAAGCGGTTCCCAAAGAGCTTTAGAACAAGGCATAGTTTTCCCTGCTGGCTCTTTGGGCATGGGACCCATCTCCACCCATAGGCCATTTTTGTGCCTGATAGGGCGCCAAGTGGGAAAGGGTGGCTTTGAGGCTGAAGACAGCAGGAAAGCCTGCAGCCCCCAGGTCTGTGGGGCTACGCAAGCGGTTCCCAAAGAGCTTTAGAACAAGGCATAGTTTTCCCTGCTGGCTCTTTGGGCGGGGGACCCATCTCCAGCCGTATGGCTATTTTTGTGCCTGACGCGGTGCGTAGTGGCATAGGGTGGTTTTGAGGCTGAAGGCAGCAGGAAAGCCCGCAGCCCCCACGTCTGTGGGGCTACGCAAGCGGTTCCCAAAGAGCTTTAGAACAAGGCATAGTTTTCCCTGCTGGCTCTTTGGGCGGGGGACCCATCTCCAGCCATATGGCCATTTTTGTGCCTGGCGAAGCCCCAAGTGCGAAAGGGTGGCTTTGAGGCTGAAGGCAGCAGGAAAGCCCGCAGCCCCCAGGTCTGTGGGGCTACGCAAGCGGTTCCCAAAGAGCTTTAGAACAAGGCATAGTTTTCCCTACTGGCTCTTTTGGCAGGGGACCCATCTCCAGCCGTATGGCCATTTTTGAACCTGGAGCAGTGCCAAGTGGGAAAGGGTGGTGTCGTGGCTGAAGGCAGCAGGAAAGCCCGCAGCCCCCAGGTCTGTGGGGCTACGCAAGCAGTTCCGAAAGAGGTTTAGAACAAGGCATAGTTTTCCCTGCTGGCTCTTTGGGCGGGGGACCCATCTCCAGCCATAGGCCATTTTTGTGCCTGGCCCGGCGCCCAGTGGGAAAGGGTGGCTTTGAGGCTTGAAGGCAGCAGGAAAGCCCGCAGCCCCCACGTCTGTGGGGCTACGCAAGCGGTTCCCAAAGAGCTTTAGAACAAGGCATAATTTTCCCTGCTGGCTCTTTGGTCGGGGGACCCATCTCCAGCCATATGGCCATTTTTGTGCCTGGCGCAGCGCCAAGTGGGAAAGGGTGGTTTTGAGGCTGAAGGCAGCAGCAAAGCCCGCAGCCCCCAGGTCTGTGGGGCTACGCAAGCGGTTCCCAAAGAGCTTTAGAACAAGGCATAATTTTCCCTGCTGGCTCTTTGGGCGGGGGACCCATCTCCAGCCGTATGGCCATTTTTGTGCCTGGCCGGGGGCCAAGTGGGAAAGGGTGGTTTTGAGGCTGAAGGCAGCAGGAAAGCCCGCAGCCCCCACGTGTGTGGGGCTACGCAAGCGGTTCCCAAAGAGCTTTAGAACAAGGCATAGTTTTCCCTGCTGGCTCTTTGGGCATGGGACCCATCTCCAGCCATAGGCCATTTTTGTGCTTGATAGGGCGCCAAGTGGGAAAGGGTGGTGTCGAGGCTGAAGGCAGCAGGAAAGCCCGCAGCCCCCAGGTCTGTGCGGCTACGCAAGCGGTTCCCAAAGAGCTTTAGAACAAGGCATAATTTTCCCTGCTGGCTCTTTGGGCGGGGGACCCATCTCCAGCCGTATGGCCATTTTTGTGCCTGGCCGGGGGCCAAGTGGGAAAGGGTGGTTTTGAGGCTGAAGGCAGCAGGAAAGCCCGCAGCCCCCACGTGTGTGGGGCTACGCAAGCGGTTCCCAAAGAGCTTTAGAACAAGGCATAGTTTTCCCTGCTGGCTCTTTGGGCATGGGACCCATCTCCAGCCATAGGCCATTTTTGTGCTTGATAGGGCGCCAAGTGGGAAAGGGTGGTTTTGAGGCTGAAGGCAGCAGGAAAGCCCGCAGCCCCCAGGTCTGTGGGGCTACGCAAGCGGTTCCCAAAGAGCTTTAGAACAAGGCATAATTTTCCCTGCTGGCTTTTTGGGCGGGGGACCCATCTCCAGCCGTACGGCCATTTTTGTGGCTGGCGCGGCGCCAAGAGGGAAAGGGTGGTGTCGAGGCTAAAGGCAGCAGGAAAGCCCGCAGCCCCCAGGTCTGTGGAGCTACGCAAGCAGTTCCCAAAGAGCTTTAGAACAAGGCATAGTTTTCCCTGCTGGCTCTTTGGGCAGGGGACCCATCTCCAGCCGTATGGCCATTTTTGTGCATGGCGC